>NW_002987838.1:424642-452142 GCF_000006295.1 Pediculus humanus corporis | reverse complement strand
AATATTGGGCCGAGGTCCGAACGCTTCGCAATCATTTCAACCGGAAGTGATACCATCAATTTTATTCGGTCGTAACGATTTTCAAAAGGATTCGAGAGTCGTGTCCGTACACTGCGGAGTTCACTATTGCGGAGCCATAAATAACTACGGGGAAATATACATGTGGGGAAAAAATCAAGAAAATTGTTTGGGTTTGATGATCAATAATAACGCGGATCAATTTTTCCCACTGAGGGTGAGAGTTTTCCCATCGCTCCCCCCCCTTCCTCCCCTCCTTCCCCTCCCCCCGTTCTTACCTTTTCCGGTAAAATCCCTTCGATATACTTTAAAAAATATTAACGAAGATTTCTTTTCAGGTATGCCTTCCTGGAAAAGGAAAAAAATTAGCATTAGGAGTCGATCATAGTTTAGCACTATGCAAACCATTTTAAATTTTTTTTTATTTTGAATAATATTGAAAGAAGAAAAAGGACAAAAGCGACAAAAAGAAAAGAGAAAAGAAAAGAAAAAAACAATTAATTACATCTTACGCATTTTGATGATTTTCTAATTATTATTATTATTATTAATTTTCTTTTTTCTTTCATTTTCTTTTTTCTATATCCTTGTTTTCTTTGTTCTTTTCTTTTCTGTTTTTCATTTCTTTTTGTTTCTTTTTCTTGTTACGGATACTAATAAAAAATAAATAAAAAAAATAAATAAATAAAATTAATTATATATAATTTGTTTTTAATTATTATCATTATTATTATTATTATTATTAAAATAAAACGCAGAATAAAAATAAAGACAAATTAATACATACATACATACACATATATATATATATAAACGTTTACAAAATAATAATAATAATAATAATATAATACACGATACATAATGTTTTTTTTTTTCAAATTATCTTTATATATATATATATATATATATATAGGTATGTATAATAATAATAATAATAATATATCTACATAATAAATGTGTTTGATTAATAAAATTTAAAAATAAAATAACAAAATTATATATATTTATATATATGTATATATATATAGTTTTTTTTTGCGAGTTCGTGCGTGAATTTATGCGTAGAGTGTGCGTGTGCGCACATTTTTTTTTCTTATGTATTCCTTTGACACCCCCATACCCCTCCCCCTCCCGGGTAAAATTGAATCCTTTTGTTTGTTTGTTTGTCAACAATTCATCCATTCTCATTTAAAAATACATACATATACATTAATAAACAAACGAACAAACGATAAAATAAAACAATTTAACAATCATCAACCTTATGAGTTTTTCCTTTTTTTTTTTTTTTAAATATGTGCGATTATTATTTCCTCATTATTATTGGCAACGATTAATATTAACGACCCCCTCCCCTCAATCCCCCCCCACAATTTTCCCCATTAATCATATATTCGATTCAAATTTACAAACGATTATTTTTTGCTTTTACTAATTATTATCATTATTATTACGATTAATTATATATATTAAAGTAAGCGAAAACGATTATAATTATTATTATTATTATTTTTAAAAAAAATCGAACGAGAATGCTCGTAAGAAAGAGTAAGTGAGTGAGAGAGAGAGAGAGAGAGAGTGAATGAAAGACAATTATTGAAAATTAATTAAGGGGGGAGGGGGAGAGGGGGGGAAGTAAAAACTAAATAAATAAAATTTTTTTTTATGACGTATTAAAAAATCTAACACGTGGAATGATTTAAGCGAATATTATTAATAATAATAATAATAAAACCGTTACCTACGTCACCTACGCATTTTTTTTTTTTTGCCACGCGATGAGCAATAATACTGTTATTAATTAATTAATTAATTGATTAATTAACATTACGCCGAGTCAACAAAGAAACAATAATAATAATAATAATTAATATTTTTATAACCATCCTAAACGATTTCCGAGTCACAAAAATTAATAAAATAATAATAATAATAATAATAATTTGGTGTAAATATAAAAAAAAAATAAATTAAAATTTTTTTTCCTTTTTTTTTTTTTTTTTCGAAAACGGTAAAATTCGGATAAGAAACGGAAACGGAAACGGATAAGGATTGGCAAAGGTGAGGAAGAGGAAACAGTGAGCGAGTGATGTCATTTACGCGGTATATACCAAACGGTAAAAAATTATTAATATTTTTTTGTTCAGCAGGGATACCAACCGAAATCATCGGAAAAGGAAGAAACGTAAACAAAACAAATGATTATGATAAGAAATTTCCTATGATTGATAAGAGGTTTATCTCGTTGTCTCTTATTGTCCTCAACTTTTTGTTTCTTCCTTCCTTTCTTTCTTTTGTTTCCCTTCGACGTCGGAAAAACATTTTCCCGTTTTTCTTTTATTTACATTACTATTATTATTATTATTAGGTACATTAGTTTCTCTATTTTCTACTTACATAATCCGTCGTTACCTTTTTTTTTTCTTTTTTTCGTTTTGAATTATTAAAATGGCGTTCAATCGGGTATTTTTTCAACGAAACTTATCGGAAACATTCCCGTGTGTTCGGGATCCGTTTCCAAAGCTCCTTCTATCCAATTGTCGTCATCCGTTTGTTGATTCGTCACGATGATTATGTCACCGACTTTGAAACTCAATTCGTCTTCTCTGTCGGCTTCGCAATCGTACAACGCTCTGACTCTTTTCATGACGAAATTGGAATTGCTCCGACTCGTTCGTTGCTCCGAACTTTTCGCCGCGTCATCCTTCTTGTTGAAATAATTGTGGCTTTTCGCGAGGAGATTTTGACTTATGGAGTCGCGCGACACGTAATTCGGCTCGCGTGTTTTCGAATTGTTCGAACCTCCCGACGAACCTCCCGAACACTCTCTCGGACTCAAATCCGACGTGTTGCAGTAAATCCTTTCCTCTCTCGGATACGTCGATGTCAAATTTGTACTCGATGACGTGCTCACGGATAAAAGGGAATTCCTCGATCCTCGCGTCTCGCTCGCCGACGTCGGAGTGTTGGGCTGACTCGATGACGGCATCGGCTGTAACGGACAATTAAAATATGGCTGTCCAATTCATTCATTGGACAAAATTAAACATTAAAAACTAATTCGCTAATGCCGAACACAAACGCAAAAAAAAACAAAAAATCAAATCAAAAAAAGAAAAGCAAGCATTCCGAAGGCAGAAAAGAAAAAAAAAATAATAATAATAATAATAATGACCAGAATCAGGTCTCGTTTAAAAAAAATAAATAATAATAAATAAATAATATCCACTTTAGTAACATGCGAAAACGTATGCAGCAAAAACATAAACAATTTCAGGGCGACACGACCATTGTTATCATTATCATTATCATTATTATTATACATTAGTCACGCTTTGCAACAACAACAACAACAACAAAAACTAAAACAAAAACAAAAAAAAAAAAAACAATTTTAATGAAAACTATTTTCGACAACGTGCATTTCTTTCTTTCATTATTATTATTATTATTTTATTTTCTTAAATATGTTCAGGGCTTTACCAATGCAAGTCCAACATCTGTTTCTTCAGCGTAACTTTCTAGACGTAATCGATCGTGTTTTAGCTGCGAGAAAGTAGGAATATTTTTCTTTTTTATCTTTTCATGTCTAAATACGGTTTTTTTTTTTTTTTTTTTACAAATAATTTATTAAACAATAAGTACTACTCGTCTACTCGTCGTCGATTTTACTTATTATTATTGAAAAATTGTCATTCCTTTTGCATTTTGTCATCGAGTCTCAAATAATTTCTAGGAAAACCTTTGAAACCGACAAAAGACCTTCTCAGGAATCACAATTTACATTCGTTAAACAAGTTGGATTGTGTGTCAACAACAACGAGTTAAGACTAATATATATATATATAAAAAAAAGCCTAGTGAACCTACATCCGGTGGTTAAAACAAAATTAACACTAAAAATATTATTATTATTATTATTACTACTCATTTTTAGAAAATGAGATACAGAATTCACATAAATGACTCACCTTTCTTGGAGGCGGTACTGGATTGAGTTGAGTTGTACCATCGACTTCACTCGACATTGAAGATAAACTTTCGTTTGATCTTCCGTGAGATAATCTACTTGGCGTGGGAGGTGGAGGACCTAACGGCCTTTTAATACCTGAAAGAAAAAAAAACGGTTTTTTTTTTTTTAAAATTACTGGAAAAATTTATCATTAAAAATCCCCGGTGAAAAATGAATAACCAATTCACCTGATAAATTTGGCGTGCAACTCCCACTCCTATCGACCGGTTTCAACGTGGGCGGTATTTCGTTGGGAGGAAGAACCAATTTCGCACCGACCAATTGTTTTGTAGAATCAGTGCTTGGACTTCTTTTGTGCATATTTCCAGAATGATAACTTGCTGCTTATACATGTTAACAATTTTTTAGGAGGTTTTTTTTTTTTTTGGTAAATTTAACGAAAGTCATTGTATATGATTCTTACTTGAAATATTAGGTGGTGGTGCGTTTTGTAGCGGATCACTGGGAGTTCTACTATGACTACTACCTATTGATCCATACAGACTGGTAACTGGAGGAAGTGGAGCAGCCCTTTTTTTTAAACTAACACTAATATTAACTGGTTGAACTATAATCGCGGAAAAAAAATTAAGGGATGAATTAAAAAAAATTAAAAAAAAAT
This sequence comes from Pediculus humanus corporis, assembly GCF_000006295.1. NCBI lineage: Eukaryota > Metazoa > Arthropoda > Insecta > Psocodea > Pediculidae > Pediculus > Pediculus humanus. Next base: position 447,490 of record NW_002987838.1, on the reverse strand, counting down.
TTTTTTGTTTTACGCATTAATAAAATTTCAAAAAAAAACCATCATCACCAATATGAGGTTTCCTTCCGAGGGGTAACGGTGGCGGCATCGTCAACCTTCCTGAAGATACGTCAACGGATTCACATGTTCTCGACCTGTGGTTAACCGGACTATCCCCGCCGGCAAAACTCGGAGGTCTGGATCTGCATTTTTTTTCAGGAGTGATGCAACCGTTCTGTAATTTTTTGCACTCCGGAGTTAAAAATCGAATTTATAGTTTCATTTTTTTAATTTTTTGCAAATGTCTTACCCTTTCGTCAACAATCGTTTCATCATCCGAAAGATCGGTGGATCCTTCGTCGTGTGAAAGATTCCATTCGATATTGACATTTTCAAATAATGTTTTCTTTCGTTGGAGTGCGTGTCTCAACTGAAATAAATCATACAAATTTGAAAAATTATTATTATTAGAAAATTTATTACAACGACTTTTTTACTACTCACCAATTCTTCGCATGATTCATGCCTTTTGTCGATAGCTATATCTAAAGATGTTCGATTTGTTGCATTTTTTTTTAAAGGATCAGCTCCGCTTCTGAGCAAAAGTTTCATACACTCTACTTTGTCATGAATGGCACAAAGATGAAGGGGGGTATTGAGTGAATTTTCTTCAAATAAAAATAAAAAAAAAAAAATAAATTAGATACTTTTTCATTTTCTTTCAATTAATAATTTTATAAAACAAACCTAAATTATCTTGGACTAGCGAAGTCGGTTTATCTAATCCTGCAGGAGGCATATTTTGAACTAAAAAATCGACTAGATGAAGAGAATCTCCCATTTCCCGTAATATCGATAAATGAAGGGCAGTTTCACCGATTTCCTAAAAAAAAAAGAAAATTTTTTTTTCGTTTTTTTTTTAAATAAAGCCAAACATTATGAGAAAATAATAAATTTATGCGTAGTAATTTAAACTTACAGATGTTGGTAACTCTGCAGTGAGATCGACACCTTCAGCATAAACTTGGAGTAAATGATGAAGACTTTTATTATTGACAGCGTGTTCTAATTCGCTTAATAAGTCATGCTCATCTCTACATAATCTTCTGACAAATTTGTGATCGACGTATTTGGCTCTGATGTATTCGTACCTTTCTTCCCTGAATTAAAAAAAAAAAAAAAAAATTTTATATAAACCTAATACAATACGACGGAATCTACATGTTTTCCTAATTTACTCACATGGAACTGTATGGGGTTAATTTGGGACCGTGAAGATTTGCTTCCATCACGCTATTGAAAGCTTGATTTGTCATATACCTGGCCAGCAGAAGTTGTGATGTACCTATATTGTCTAAAGTAAGACTTTGTATACGTGAAATGTGAACGCCGAGGTCCCTGTGAATGCCGGAACATTCTATGCAAACTATGATGCCAAAATGAGTTGATAACCACGTTGGATCTGATTTTTAAAAAGCAAAAATTCACTTTAAATTAAAATCAATCAACCGCCATTTTGAATTGTAAATATATAGATTGACATAAATTTCCACACCATTCATAGAATTGCAATCACAGCAAGCATGATTTCCAGGTAACCTTTGCACCAGTCTTATAATGGCTTGTTGTAGCTCCCATAGACTAGATGATTCATTGGTTTTTCCCCCGCTGTCGTCGAACGCTCTTCTCAGCGCGGTATCCTTACAGTTAACCAAAACTGAAAGCCATGCTCTTTGGTCTGATTCGTCTTCGGCTTGAAAGTGGTACGTTCGGTTATCTGAATTTAATTTTTCACGCATTAAATCGAATACGAATAAAAATGTCGTTCATAACACTTTGCAATGATCATAAAAAATGAACTCACATGAAATTAAATCGAAGCATCTTTTATCATCTCCGACGTTTTTAATTTGACACGTTAATAAATTAACTCTTGTAGGTGGTTTAGATTCGTCAGCGTGAAAAATATCTAGAAATCCTTCGGCTTGAACGCGACATTTTCGCTTTTGCCAAACTCTTCGCATTTTACCCTCAGACTTTTTAAATAAATGCCCTGCAAAAAAAAAAAAAAAAAAAAAAATTTCATATTAAACATTTTTTTTTTTTTTCAATGAAAACCAATGATAAAAATTGTTTTTGTAACACCGGGTAAATCAACCGTAAATTTCAAAAGTACTTATTTAAAAAAAAAAAAAAATTCGTTTTCAAACTAATTTAACACTTGGACGAGTATTATTATAATTCAGGAAATCGTTACGTGGGGTCACGAGGAGAGAAAAAGAAAAAGAAAAAATTCATATTCAGGTATAAAAATAAAATACAACAACAATAGAAACCTGATCTTGTCAATCCCGCATGTTTATCTCCTTGTAATTGATGCAAACTATATCCAGTTCCGCTTTTTTCCGTTCCAGGTGTGCCTATACCAGGTGCTGTCATTTCTTTTTCAAAACCAGGTGCGCTCCTCAAAACATTTCTCAACTCTGATAACTGTTTTCTCTCTTCATCTTGTTTCTGCCTTATTTTTTGCAATTTGATTGATAAATCAGCAACGTAATTACCGAAATGTTCGATCGTTTTCAGTCCATCTTGAAAATAACTAAAAAACAATAAATAATAGCCGAATAATAATAATAATAATAATAATAATAATAATAATAATAATAATAATAATAATGAGACAGACTTAATTAAAAAACAAAACCTTTGTTTACAATTTTTTTTTTTTTTTAAATTAAAATGTTTTTTCATATAATTGGTCTCTTCCATTGTCTCATTTTAAACCGTTTAAACGTTTACTGGAAACAATTTATTGCTTGACCTTTGACCTTTGGGATTTTTTCGTAAAAATATGTATCATTTTTTTTTTTTTTTTTTTCCCACTTACTTTGTTTGAGCGTGATAATATTCGACCAAATGCTGGAGAAGTTCGATTCCTTTTTTCGTTTTGATTTCGTTCACTTTGAGTAGGTATTCGCACATTTGTAATTGAAACAACCTCCTTTCTTTTTCCATTTCTTCGGCAATTTCCGCTGATGTGATTTCCGTTCTTATTAAACCTGAAAATTTCATCCTAATGTAAATACGTACATATAATTTTTTTTTTTTAAAAAACAAAATAAAGTAATAAAATTTCACACCAGCTTCTTTGGCTTGTTGCTTTTTTTCTTTTTCAATTTTCGCATATTTCGTTTCGTAATCTTTCCATGCTTTGTCGAACGGCCTTTTCAAATCCCCTTTAACCCCTCTTAAATCACCCTTGAGAAGACTTTCGACGGGAAACATGACGATGTTGTTGATGTTTTGCATCTGGAACGCAAAACGAAACGAAAAGGATCCGTGTAAAAATTGACCCTGATATCGTTTTCCCGGGATATATTCGTGAAATATACTCACCAAAGTTTTCATTAAAGCCGATAATTCTTTCGTGACGACGGAAAATTTCATGAAAGCTGCCGCTATATCCGGCTCCTGATCTTTATTCAATGAAGCAGTTCCCAATCGATCTAACGCTCTGGACAGGTACATTTCATTGTCTACGTGAGCTGGAAAAATTAATAACAAAATCATTTTTTTTTTTTTTTTTTTTTCCCCCCTCTTTTCATATCTTCCACAAACTCTTCGTTTTTTTTTTACTTTTTATATTTTTTCCACCGAATAAAAAAACGTACGAAAATTATTATTATTATTTAAACTGTCATTTAACCGTGTCCGGATGTGGGCCATACGTATAATAATAATAATAATAATAATAATAATTTTCGTACGTTTTTCTGCGGTTTTTAGTTAGGCTCGCCCACATTTATTTCGCGTTATCGTTTTTGAATGTAAATTCGACAGCTTGAAACTTAGCCAAAGAAATATTTCTATTGCCTTGGTACACTTACTATATTTTTTTTTTTTTTTTTTTTTTTTTTTTTAAACAGGAAGCAAATGTCAATCGTCGCCACGTCGAAAGATTTAAATTTTATTTGAACGCGGTATCGATCAATCGAACTAATTATTATTATTATTATTATAATTATAATTTTATTTAACGCTTACCATTGCCCGAATTATAAATGGCTTTGATTGCCTTTTTCATCTTAAGCAATCCATCTCTGTCGTAGTCCAGAGTCTGGAAAGATAAAAAAAAAAAAAAAAAAAAAAAAAAATATTATTCTCATTACCATTTACGTACTCTTGCTCGCCTGAATTTTTCTCCCCCCCCTCCCGCCCCCACTTCGTGACAAATTATGACTTATTCGTTTTCGAAATGTTTTTAAGGTTCGATATAGTTAAAAAAACCGTCATGTCAAACATTTTTAATAAAAAAGAAAAAAAAAAAATTTGCAAATAAAAAAAATTTTTATTTGATGGTTTTCATTACTCAACATCGAAAGTTTTCAATGATTCGAAACGTGATGTTATTTTTTCATTTTAATTAGATTTCGATTTAGAATGTCCATTTTAATTTTTCTTTTTTTTTTTTTTTAAACGCTAACGACATTTTCTATACGATTTTTTTTTGGAAATAATTCGGTGATGTCGCACTACTTTTCCTCTCTCTCTCTCTCTCTCTCTCTTTCTCTCTCTTTCTCTCTCTCTCTCTCTCTTTCTCTCTCTTTCTCTTTCTCTTTCTCTCTCTTTCTCTTTCTCTTTCTCTCTCTTTCTCTTTCTCTCTCTTTCTCTTTCTCTTTCTCTCCCTTTCTCTCTCTCTCTTTCTCTTTCTCTCTCTTTCTCTTTCTCTCTCTTTCTCTTTCTCTTTCTCTCTCTTTCTCTTTCTCTCTCTCTCTCTCTTTCTCTCTCTCTCTCTCTCTCTCTCTCTCTCTATTAATTTTCGTAATTTTTATTTGCCGATTTCGAACAAAAAAGAAAAAAACAAAGTTATTTGATATTGAAATTAAATACTCTTTAACTTTGAAATTGTATTTCCTTTCCCAATAATAATAACAACAATAATTATAATAACAATAACAACAACAACAACAACAACAACAACGACAACGACAAACTCTTTTCCCGAATACCTATTACGGAATCAATAATAAAAAATTAATTTTTTTTTTTTGTATTGAAATATGCAATGAAATGACTTGTTTACAACACATAAAATTTATCAAAACTATATTTTAAAAAAATGTGTTAATAATAATAATAATAATAATAACAAGAGAGAGAGAGAGAGAGAAAAAAAAAATTTTTTTTTTTTAATATTTTGTCCTTGTGTCGATCGACGAGTATCGAAAAACCGTGATATATTGATTTGCCCGTACAAAAAAAAATTTTACCTTGTTATTATTATTATTATTATGTGTGTGTGTAATTATGTAATCCCGAGATTAAGTGGGCAAAAACAAAAAAATTATTATTATTATTATTATTATTATTAATACTTGTTGATAAAACCCTCCTTCTTTTCTTTTCGTCTTTTTTTTTATCAAATATTTATTTTTAAAACATTTCAAAATGTGATTCACCATCGATACAAACAAACATATTATTATTATTATTATTATTATTATTATGTAGTGTCTTTTTTTTTTTAACCGATTTAATCAATCAATAAATAAATAAATAAACCATTCGATGGGTAAATTAAAGAACACATAATAATAATAACAACGTAAATGATTTTGTTGTTGTTGTTGTCGTTTTTAATTGGATAGAAACACTTAATTCAAAAGAATTTAATCGAATATTAAGAAAACCCTTTAAAATATTATTATTATTATTATCGTTTCTAAAAAAAAAAAAAAAAATTAAACGACTCGTAATTAATAAACGTTTTTAAAATACTTTAAATTCCTTGAAAACTTTTTTTTTTTTTTTTTCTTGTTTTTACACAAAAGAAAATAACCAATATTATTATTATTATTATTATTATTATTATTATTATTATTATTTAATTGCTATTAAGAAAAAAAAAAATGTTTAAAAAAAATATTAAAAAAAACAAAACAGAGGCCTCTCGGTATACAAAAAAAAAAAATATATAGAATCTGACCTTAATATTGCTTAATCTCATGACTGAATTGTTAAAGGACATTATAGTCTATTTAAAAAAAGATTCTAATAATTAGTTGTTATATCTGCATTCCATTAATAATTTTTTTTTTTTTTTAAAAACAAAATAAAAACTGTTAAATATGAAGAAGAAGAAGAAGAAGAAGAAAAAGAAGAAAAAGAAAAACAAAATTTTCTTTTTTTCCCTTCGTCCAATCGAGATTAATATATCTACTGTTATTAATAAAGACGATATTTAATTAATTTAAAATAATAATAATAAAAGAGAGAGAGAGAGAGAGAGAGATGTCATTCGTTTACATATTAATTTTTTTTTTTGCAAATCATGTCTTTAACTTTCTAACAATTATTATTTAATTTCCCCTCCCCTCTCCCTACCCCTCCCTCCCCTCCCTGACGACAGGTGATGATGATGATGATGATGATAAATCGAATTAATTTTTAATTTATAATAATTTACATAAGTAATTCGAAAAAAACAAAAACAATTCCCTTACAACATAAAGTTTATTTTAACATGAACTCAATTTTTTTATTTAAAGTGAGAGAGAGAGAGAGAGAGAGAGAGAGAGAGTGAGAGAGAGAGAGAGAGAATAATACAAATTATTAAAACTACTCACAAACGAAAAAATTTAAAATTCCTGGCATGAATTTAAAAAAAAAAAAAAAAAAAAACTAGATGAAGACACACCCTGAATAAATCACAAAAAAAAATTTTTGCATTCAATTCTATAATTTTAAAAATATTTTAAACGAAATGAATTTAATTTAATAAAAAAAAAAAAAAAAAAATTGAAATTAAATTAAAATTTTTTTTTTTTTTAAATTAACAGGCCAGATAAAATTAAAAGTAGGACAACAACAACAACATATTCTCTCAATAATAATAATAATAATAAATAAACGATATTAACGTATCATTCGATAAATAAATTTTTTTTAAAAATTAATACAAATAATTAAATGAAAACAATTATTATTATTATTATTATTTGGAAAAAATAGAAATTTTTTTTTTAGTGCGAATTTTTTGAAGGGTAGGCAGGGTTGCAAATCGATATGAGGTTAATTTTTAATTTAATGGTATAAATTTTTTTTTGTAGCAAAATTTTAAATAATTTTTTGTTAATTAAAAAAAAATTAACGTTGTGATAAAATTTTATCGTAGTAATTTTTTTTTTTTTTGGGGGGGGGGGGAATTCAAATAAGACTTATAAAAAAAGAAAAAAAAGAAAATTTTCTTACCTCTTCTAAATTGGCGATTGTTTGCCTGCAATCAGCCATTCGAGAAACAAAGGTTGAAGTCGTAGGAGAATTATAATCCTCTCTCGTTTCATCAACGAATTCATTAACCAAAATCAAACCCGGCATTTTTAATTAAATTGTGATTAAACGTATATCACAAAAAAAAAATTTTTATACGAGATTATTAATCACTTTTATACATTGCCAAGGTTTTCTTTTTAGAGAACTTATACAAATAAAAACACATGGTAGCCATATTTGTATTGAATTTAGTATTGCCAACCTAAAATCAGAATTGACTGTTAATTTTTCAAGTTTTCGTGTTAAAATACTTGTTTGTATAACAAAAAATAAATTATTTTCATTTTTATTTTATATTAATTTTTTTTTTTTTTATCAATTAAATATCTTTTATAGTTTAAAATAGTTTTATAATTTTTTATTTAGCTTAATTAAAATAAACTTTACTTTTTTTTTTTCCTATTTGAAGTTGTTTTTTTAAATTATTTACCAAAGAAACTTTAATATTATTATTATGGCTAATAATTGTAAAATGTTAAATATGTGTTTTTATAAATTAAATTTTAGACCGAGTGCATTTTCAAATAACGAAAATAAATTAAATACTTTGAAAAAGACATGCAAACATTTTACAAGTAATACGGTATTAATTAATAATGCCATAATTGTTTTTAATTCTAAGAGAAACACATCTTCTTCTTCTTGTAATAAAAACTTGATTAAAAATATCAACAAAAGGGAAAAAAGTAATCTTACTCATGATTTGATTAAATGGTCAATCGGTGAAAATATATCATTTGTGTCATTTGCGAGACTATTAAAAATTTTGAAATCAAACAATGTTGAAAATATTCCGATAAATTTCAAAAAAACTTTAAACAATATAGAAAATAAATTTATCATTCAAGACATGCCTCCAGGTACATATGTTCATTACGATTTATCTGAAAATTTAAAATTTTTAATTAATGTTTTAAACAAAGACGATAATAATTTTTTAAACGGTGATGAAATAAATTTAAAAATTTTTATCGATAGTTTTTTAATATCGAAAAAATCGAATGATATTTTTTGGACCATATTAGGATCTGTAAATGACCTCAACAGCTTGATTTTTATGATAGGAATTTATAAAGGAATTTTGGCTCCGAATGATTCTAATTTATTTTTAAAACAATTTGTTATAGATGTTCAAAATTTATGCACAAATGGCTTGATAGTAAATGATCGAAAGTATAGTGTTAATGTTAATAGAATAATATGTGATGCTCCTGCAAAGTCGTACGTTTTAAATTTTAAAGGATGTACAGGGTATTCAAGCTGTACAAAATGTACAACACATGGAGAACCTGTAGGTTCTAAAGTATGTTTTCCTACAAAATCAACACTTAGAACAGATGATGATTTTCTATCTAGTTGCATTTATAGAAATAATATAAAAACTGCTTTGTTAAATATACCTAATTTTGGAATCGTTTCTAAAATGCCTCTCGATTACATGCACTTAATTTGCCTTGGAGTTTTGAAACAGTTGATAAGTCTGTGGGATAAAAATTATGATTTAAAAAAATCTAATGTTAATTTATTTAACATTATCAAATCTAGTCCTAAAGAATTTTACAGTAAATTAAAACCTTTCAGAGCATATAACTATTGGTCACCATCGCTACTGAGAGAATTTTTATTGTACTATGGTCCAATCGTAATGATTAATGTCTTATCACCAGAATTGTATCAAAATTTTTTACATTTACATGTCGCATGTAGGATATTATGCATGAACGATAAAAAAAATCTAACAGGATTTGCCGATAATATTTTACAAGAGTTTATATTGGATTTCATTAAACTTTATGGAAAAAGAGAAGTGGGACATAATGTTCATGGATTGTATCATTTAGTCGATGATTATAAACTTCATGGTACTTTAGACGATTTCAGTGCTTTTCAATTTGAAAAATTTTTAAAAAAGCTACAAGGTTTATTAAAAAAATCTAGAAAAAAATCTTTATCGCAGTTAGTGATAAAAACTTCACTTAATGATATATTAGAAAAAAGTGTCAAACAATATTTAAATGGTAATTATGTATTCGACATGCAAAACACTCAAAATTGCCCCAATGAAAAATTAATGGATGTAAATGTTAAAGAATACAAAGAACATAAAAAATTTAAATTGAAAGGTTTTGAAATCATTTTAAACGATGAAAATGACAGTTATGTCATTTTAAAGAATCAGAAAATCGTTAAAGTAACAAACATATTACAATTGAAAAAAACCAATGATTACTTTATAGTTGGAAAAATATTTTTACAAACTTTTAATTTTTACAATTCACCGTTAAATTCAAACGAATTACAAATTTTTCGTGTTAATAATAATAATCTGTCGGTTGATGTGAAAATATGGCCTATTCATATGATAGAAAGAAAATGCATGAAAGGAAATTTAGGAGAGGGAAAAAGTATTATAATGTCAATTTTGAATCATAATTAATTATTTACATACTTAAATAAATACTTTTAAATACGCTTCGATGTTTTTTTTTTTTTTTTTTCAATTAAAACCCGTTTTCCTTTCGTTTTAACGAGAAAAAAAAAAATTTTGTAACGGTCCGCGTTCGAGAATTAAAAAAATTTGAAAACTTCAATTGAGGGCTTGCAAACTTTTAAAAATGAAAAAAAAAAAAAAACGTACGTACGTGAAATTTTTGTCGTGGTTTTAGAAAATGTATTATTTATTATTTTTAACTTTTAAATTAAAAGTTGGTTTTTATTTTTCATTTATTTTTCTTTTTTTTTTAAAAATAATAAGGTTTTATTATTATTATTATAGTAAAAATAATGTATACAAAAGGTGCATCGACATTTTGTTCAGTTATTGGTACTGCTTCGTCAGTTATTTATTTTAGCACGACTTATTTTTGTGGTGAAAATAATAGAACTTCGTTAAAAAAGTAATCATTGATATTTTTATGTATAAATAAATTTTGTTTTATTAAATAAGTAAAAACGATTAATAATTTCATTTTTTTTTTTGTTTAATATTAGGAAAGATTCGTCTGATCCTATACCTGAAAACGTATCGAATTTAGTTTTAGACGTTATGAATGACATGAAATTGAATAATGATGAAATAAATTTAGTTGAAACGATTGTCGTTAAAGGAATCGATGTGAAACATTTTGGAATATTAGGTTTTAGTAAAAAATTATATTTGGGTATTCCAAAAAATTATTTTTACGATGATGAAAATAAAGTTACAGAATCGGAATTTAAATCAATCGTAATATGATAATGAAAATTGAATTTGTTTCCTATATTTACAAGGTTTTCCCTATAAGAACTCATTTAAAATTATTTATTTTGCAGTTGAAAAACGTTAATTTAGATAAAATATCATTCGAAGAGGAGAAAATATTAAAAAAACGCGTTTTCATATCGGAAAAAGCCAAAAAATATGCGATAGCCAACGAAATTTATTTATCAAAACATTTTACTTTTTACATACAGGGAATCATTTTCTGGATTGTTGGAATTTTATCAAGCATGAAATTGAAATTGTACAATCCGAAAAAACATCCCAGCGTGGCCAAACATTCATATTTTTTTTTATTAAATTTTTATGGGTTTTACACAATGTTTTGCATATTGTCATACAAACTATTAGGCTCTTATAAATTAAGCAGCGCCGATAGTTATTTGGCAAGTTTGGGCAGTGATTATGTTCAAGGAGGTATTGAATATTATAAAAATTTGTTAGATAGAAATAAACAAATTAAATATTTAAACAATAGAACGCCTTATTTTAAAAATGGTGAATTTTTTGTTAAATACATACCCTGGTCAGATTATGTACCACTTTCCATAAGGTTAAAATATTTATCTGACATTTTTGAAGCACAAAATAATAATAAGCCATATCCTAGTAAACAGTCTTATTTTTTTTATCCTTAATTAATAAATAAATATTCAAACTCTCAAATACAAAAAGAGTTGACAAATTAAAATTAAGTCAAAATTGATAATTTTTCTATAAATTATTAAAATTTTACAACATGTTACTTTTGTCTGTGTCTTTTTTTTTTATATTCTTCTTACTTTTATATATAACTAGACAACTAACTAATTTTAAATAGATTATTGGTAATAAAATTGATTTATTTAAAACAATATTTTGATTGATTAATCCATAAATAATTAATATGAAGTCCTTACCTGTACTTACTACATAAAAAACATTTTCTCATAATAACCGTTTAATGATTTGAATCATTGAACAAAATTAATTTAGAAAATCATTTAGAAAAAATCTAAACTTCGATTTCAATCGATTAATTATTAATTATTAACTTTCCCGATGTAAATTTTTCACTTCAAACTCTTCAAATCCCATAAATATTTTCAAAAGAAAAAAATTGTAAAACGTTACCTGTAAATGGAAGCCACCATTTTTGCTTTTATTTCCAAAAAATTAACCACTCGTAACACTAATACATTATTAAATAACTTTTCATTATTTAATTAATCGAAAAACAAATTTAAAACAACCATTATTACCGAAAATATATTAAAAAAACAATTTCAATCACTAATACGCGAAACGTATTCTCACATCTTTACTCCATTTTGACGTGATCGTAGTTTTCGCGCCAAACGGCAAAATTTTAAACTAACAATTCGAGAACGTAAATAAAAACCGTTAATTCGCTTTAACCGCGAAATTATTTATTAAGAATTAAAAAAAAAAAAAGGAAATTATAAATAAATAAATAAATAAACAATTTGAATTTCAATTAAAATTTTTCGAACTTCGTGTATTATCATTATCATCATTAATATTGTTATTATTTAAAAAACTTTACTTTTTACAACAAAAAAAAAAAAATAATAATAATTAAAAATACATTCACTTCCGCCATTGTATTACAACTAAATTATTATGGAATTAATTCATCTAAATAAACTAACAATTTTATATATATATAAAAAAAAATTATTATTATTAGATAAAATAAAAAGTGAAAAAAAAAAAAAATATAATAACTAATTTCAACTAAAAATATAAAACTGTAAAATTTTCCATTTTCCTTTTCTTTAAATTTTAATAATAATAATTATAGCAATTATGAAAGAAGAAAATCCCTTTGAAAAAAAAAAAAAATGGATACAAATTTTATGTAACGGTTTGATTAATTGTTTTACTAAACTAAAAACTATTTATTTATTTATTTATTGATCAAATTGACTTGCTTAATTAATTTATTAAAAATAAAAAAAAAAATCCTTAAAACATACAAAAAAAAAAAAAAAAAAAAAAAACTAAAAAATTAATTTATTATCTTTTCTCCTATATTTATATCCATCAAAATTATTATTAATAACCTTTTAACCCTTTCTCGTTATAGTAAAAACCAACCCCCTCCTCCTCCTCCTATTTTTTTTTTTTATTTATATAGCACCTAACAACAAAATAAAATTATTATTATTATTATTATATTTATATAATCAATCATCTTTCTAATTATTTTACTTTGTTCCGTTTGTTTGAATCAATTTTCTTTCCTTTTTTTTTTTTATGTAAAATTGAATGAATGAATGAAATTTAATAATAATAATAATAATGTTGCAAAAGAACAAAGTCTGTGTTATCAATTTGATTGATAATTTCAATTTAAAAAAAAAAAAAAAATTTTTTTAAATTTTATAATCATTTCTCCCGTTTCTATTTATTATTTGTATACGTGTGTTTGTTTGTTTGTTTGTATGCTTGCTTGTTTGTTTAGTTTCTCTGCATGATGCTTTTCACCGAGAAACGTTTTTTCTTTTTTCTTTACATCATTGAAATAAAAACCTTTTACACACAAAATACCAAGTTTTTTTTTTTTTATAAACGTTTCACGTGAGATTAATCGGAGTTTCCTTTGAATTTCTTTGAATTCCCTGAGCTATCGCTGTTAAAATTGCTAGATCTTTTGAAACCTCCTCCTCTTTTATTATCGCCTCCGCCGCCGAATTTCCGAGGACCACCGCCTCCTCGCCCGCGAAAACCTCCTCTAAAACTACCACCACGTCCGCCTCTGAAATCGCCTCCACCTCCTCCTCCTCCTCCTCTTCCGCCTCTACCTCCACCTCTTCCTCTGAAACTACCACCGCCCCTTCCGCCACCACCACCACCACCTCCTCCTCCTCTCTTTCCTTCTTTCGGACTATCTGGTGACATGACTTTGGCCGGATTCACTCGGACTTCTCGACCATTTAATGTTTTTCCATCTAACGTAAGTGCTTTCTGCAATTCGAAAAAAACAAAATGAAATGAGTTTGCACGCACACGCACACGCACAAATTTTTATTTAAACCTACCCTGTAAGCTTCTTCCGTTTTCAACTGTAAGAAAGCTATCGATCTTGGTTTTCCAAATTTATGAGGTCTCTTAATCGTGTCTATTTCGTCTTCACTCACTGCCGTCAGTATGAAAGTTTTTAATTCTTCTTCCGTTGTATTAAATTCAACATTACCAAAGAAAAGTCTCAAATAATCATATTCTTTTTCCTCCGATTCTTCCTTATCCTTTTCTACTCCTTTTTTTTCCTTTTTTCCCTTTTTCTCTGGCTGGGATTTTTCTACAAGGGGGGAGAGGGAAAAAAAAAAATTCAAAGCTTTAAATTCCTCAATTCGATAATTACCAATAATAATAATAATATTAATTAACGTTTTTTTTGTTTACCCTTTTTTTTGTTCATGTTTTCCTTTTCGCAACTGCTATCTTCATCTTCGTCCTCTCCAACTTTTTTCCCTCCTTTTTTATTTAATTCTTTCTTTTTACCCTTCATTTTCAATCCGCTTTTTTCTTCTTCTTCTTCTTCTTCTTCTCCATCATCATCCTCTTCATCTTCTTCATCATCGTCGTCGTCGTCGTCTTCATCGTCTTCATCTTCATCATCCGATCCTTCTAAATTACCCACGAGTTCATCGATATCGTCGTCGTCGTCGTCGTCATCATCATCTTCGTCCTCGTCTTCATCATCATCATCATCTTCTTCTTTCATATTTTTTTTATTTTTACCTTTTTGATTCATTAATTTTTTTAATTTTTCTTTCATCGCTGAATTTTTTTTCACTTTACTTTCATCCAATATTAAACCACCTTCCTCATCGTCATCATCTTCATCATCATCATCATCATCGTCCTCGTCGTCGTCTGACCCTTCTAAATTTTCCAATAGTTCATCATCATCATCTTCGTCGTCGTCTTCATCTTCTTCTTCCATATCAACATCGTCATCATCATCTTCATCATCATCTTCAGCATCTTCATCATCTTCATCAGTTTTTTTATTCGATTTCTTTCCCTTTCCTAAATTTTTCTTATTCGGACCATCTAATTTAGCTTTTTTACCTTTAGGCTCTCCTCCTTGTTTTTTATTTTTCGCCATTAATTCTTGTTCCTGAAAAAAAAAAAAAACAACAAAATTTAATACTTGTATTGATTCATTTTTTTTCTTTTTCTTTTTGTTTTAATAATAATAAAATAACCTGAGAAGCCGATGCTGCTTTTTTAGCTTCAGCTTTTCTCGCACGTTGTAATCTTTTTTTTTCACTTTTCGTTAATTTTCCAGTGAATGGAGGCTTGGTATCACCAAGTTTTAAAGGTATGTAATTGCTAACATCATTCTCATTTTCTCCTCCCTACATGTCAATTTCCCAGAATTTTATTAATAAATATACACATAATGATAACATTTCATAAATATTTATAACAAAATGGTGGGGACATTTTTTTTTTTTTTTTTTTTTTTGGATAAATCGAGTGCATTCAGCCATTTTTTTTTTATTGCAGTCACAAAATACTAAAGAACATATATAAGAAGTGTGCGATACAAATTGTTTGAAAAACGAATAAACGAAATTGTTCGAATATAGAAATAACAAAATTACAAGAATAACTCAGGCATGCAGGTATCATACCTGCTTGCTCTTCTTCCTCAATCTTTTTTTTTGGTTTTTCAATAATTTAGCTAGAATATCATTATTCATAAGCAAATTTTCAGCCTATAAAAATAATTCCTAGCATAATTATTTAAAAGAATCTATTACTCGATTACTCCATTTTTCTAAGATATTATTTCATTCAAACAAATAAAAAAATAATTAATAATAATAATCTTACCTTTTTTTGTTGGCCTACAACAGGTTCTTGCTTTTGTGGCGTTTTACCCTTGTTCTTCTTTTTACTAGAATTTAATTGATTTTGCTGAAACGAAACATGCAACAAAATTAACATCATGTTTAAGTCATCCAAATACTACTAATTATAGACATATACATACTTGGTTTTCTTTATTGGGACTCTTTTTCGATATTCCATTGACTGGTGTGCCGACAACTTTTTCCTAAATTTTAAAAAATAAATCTTAATGTGCGAAAAATTTTTCATATGAAATCGAAAAAAAACTCATCACATGAATTAATCATACCTTTGGCTTGTTTGGGGTATTTAAATTATTCATTTTTTCTTTATTTTGTTTTTTCCCACTTTTAGGAGTACCTTTTTGAACCATAGATTCAGGTGTATTAGCAATAGCATTTTTCAATTTTTCCTTGTTTGGTGTTTTTTGTGGTTTCATATTAACATTGGATAAACTTTTCTTTTTCTTGGGACTCTCATTCACAGCAGCTGCGGCTTTAGTCATTTTGAATAACTAAATAAAATAAAAATGATGTATGCAAATCATAAATAAAATCGATTATTAACTTCACGTTGAAATGATGAAATGAGAATCACGTTTACACCACGCTACCTAAATAAAACTTTAATAAAAAATTAAAAGCACGTGGACATACCCACAAGTTAAATTTTATATAAAAATAAAAAAACGAATCAAATTTATAAAAAAAATATAAAAATATTTCATTACTAATAATAAATCCAATAATATCGTGAATCAAGCGGCAAAATTTATAATAAGAATTCGATAGTTTCAAACCACTGTACTGGTTACACATTGATTTTGAACTAATATTTACCATTTAAAAAATGATGGCGGAAAAAAAATTTAAGCGAAAAATAATTAATTAACGTAAAATTTAAAATAAACCCATTGCTAACTTACCTTTATCAAATAATTATTTGATAAAATAAAAAATAAAAACTATTAGAGTTTAAGACCCCTCGTTTTACACGATAAAAGCCTAGTTAAATGATATAACGGAAACGGAAACTGACACTTTACGTCATGTCGCGCGATTATAAAAATGTCGCACAACGGGAAAAATTCAATCCAATCCGCCAATTTCAAATCAAAGCAAAAAAACCGTTAACGTTTTTCATTGTTTTTAATTTTTTTTTTATGGTTAAAAAAACATGGAAAGGAATAAATTTAGTGGATTTAAAAAAAAAAAGAAATTTTATCAGAACACTTGTAAATCTATTAAATCAAAAAAATGCTTTTAGTTTAGTTTTAGTTTTTAATAATTTACATGCAAACAATCTCTCACAATAAAATCAACATATCAATTACATGAACTTTTTAAATATCTAGAAATTAATTTTAAAAAAAATTTTTTTCTCATTAATAATCATCGATTCCTTAATAATTTACATAAATTATTTAACCTGCTAATTATTAATAATAATAATAATAATAATAAGTTATGTATTGATGATAACTTAAAAAAAAAAACATAAAATTTTAAATTACAAATCCACAAAACTTATTATTAAAAATAATAATAATAATAAATGCTAGGAAAATTATTAACCTGGTTTTATTTAATATTAATCAATAATAATAATAATAATTAATAATAATAATAATAATAATAAAAATAATAATTACAAAATTAACAAACAAAAAAGAAAAAGAAAAAAAAATTAATTACTGAACACTATCATCATCATCATCATCGATTAAAATAATAATAATAATAATGATAAGGATAACATATTAAATAAAGGGACGTTATTGAATTTTCCCTCTCGTCAAAGGGTTATTAATTAATAAATAAATAAATAAATAATTTAAATACATAATACATAAAATTAAAATAATATCAAACGTTTCCATTACATATATTTCATTATTATTATTATTATTTTATTACGTCATTCATTCCATAGATGCTTTACTTCTCATTATCATCATCATCATCATTATCATCATCTTCCAAATTTTAATAGAATTTTATTAAATAAAGAGTGAAAAAAAAATAAAATAAATAAATAAAATCCTTTTAATACACAAGTTCCTGTTATCAAAAATAAAAAATAAATAAATAACGAATCAAATGATAACAAAATAATAATAATAATAATAATAATAATAATAATGATAATAATAATAATAATAATAATAACAATAATTTATTTAAATTTCTTTTTTTTAAATATTAATAATAACATTTTACTAAGTTTTTTGTTTCTAATCAATTTAACTAACATCAAAGTATAAAATGTTAAAAATACCCCCCGAACGAATTTTGGGGAGCAGGAGGAAGGGAGGAAGGGGGAGGAAAGAATGAACGTGTTAAAAAACATTTATAAACCCGAGTAATAATAATAATAATAAATGATTTGTAATCTCGATGATATACAAAATTATTACTCGTTTGTATATACATAAAAAATTGGAAGATTATTAGCAGAAAATTTCGATCGGGATAATAAATAAAATTTTGAGCGTGGCACGCACTCACGCACTCACCCACGCACACTCTAAACCATATACGCGACGATTTAAAATTAAATAGAAATCATTATTATTATTATTATTAATTTTTTCGTTTATATACGCGTGTGTAATAATAAATGCAAGCTAAACATGTTTTTTTTTTTTTTTTTTTTTTTTCTTCCATTCTTAGAGTCATATATATATATATATTATTTTTTAATACAATAGTTATTTATTTATTAATAATTTAAAGCTATTTTATTATTATTATTATTATCATATAAAAAAAAACAAAATAATAATAATATTAATAATAATATCGTATTGATTTTATTTCATCGCAAAAAATTCGAAACGGCAGTGAATTTTTTTTTAAATAGTGCAAAAAAAACCGTGATTTGACATACATAAATATATATATAAAATTTTGCGATAATAATAATGATAATAATAATAATAATAATATTAATAATAAATGAAAAAATTAAGCAAAGGTCCCTTTAAATCCTGATGATGGATTTATTAAAATCCATATTTAAAAGTCTTGTTACGTTATTATTATTATTTTTTTTTTCGGTTATTTTATTTTAATAATAATAATATTATTATTAGTAGTGGTAGTGATAACGATAATAATGATAATGATAATAATAATATCGAATGAAAGAATCGGAATCGCAAAAAAAAGAAAAAAAAAGTATAAAAAATATTAATTGAGAAAAAAAAAAATTTCTTTTTTGTATAAGATTCATTATTATTATTAGTATTTTCAATCAATCAGTCAATCAATCAATCAATCAATCATTAAATTAAATTATTAATCAATCATCAAAACGAACTCAAGTCTATCTCACGTAATAAACATAAAATCATCAATATTATCTTTATTAATTAATTTATTTAAAAAATAATAATTTCGCGATTTAAATTCTTTCATTTAATAATAATAATAGTAATAATAATAATAATAAACGATTTAAAAAACGAACGAATGATTGAATGAATGAATGAATGATTGAATGATTGACGCGAAGCTTGCAAACTTAACGGTTATTACACATATATGTATATCGACAGGTATCTTTCGCTCGGATTGTTTATAAATTATACACAAACAATTCTCAATAAATAAATAAATAATAATTATCATCATTATCATTATCATTATCATCATCAGAGTGTTTTCGAAGCGTTAATACATAAAAATCGTGATTTGTCGTTAACGTATATCAATTAAGCCAACCCTACGAGTTACATTCTCCATTATAACGTAAAAAAAAAATAAATAAATAAATTTATGTATGTATGTATCTAAGCGAAAATACTAAATTTGATTATTAACACAGATTTTTAAACAATAATAATAATAATTAGTAGTAGTATTACAAAAAAAAAAGAAAAGAAAATCTCCATTTTTCTGAGCAGTTTTTCCTTTTTTCCTTTTTTCTCTCAAAAGCTACCATCTTAAACTACAATTTTTTAAAAATGTAATTTTCGCGCCAAATTTAAATGAAACAATATTTATATATATATAATTTGTATATATTTTTATAATAATAAAGCTAATGTTTGATTTTTAACATTTATAAAAAATGACGGAGTCATCATCATCATCATCATCATCATTATCATCTGATACGAAATTTTCTTTTTTCTGCTGTCACGACAACAACAACAAATAATAATAATAATGATAATTTCGTATCGTTTAACTTACTATATAAATAAATAAATATTTTTTTTTAATTATCATTACGTAACGTTTTCATACGTAATTATATAATATCTGACGCGTGAGTTTTCCATTTTTCCATTTTCCGACGGGAAAATTGAAAATTTTATTTATTTATTTATTTATTTATTCGATCCTTGCCTTGTATGTATTTTTCCATATTTCAGCCAATGTGACGGCCGAATGAAAACGATGGAAAATGCAAAGTGGAAGTGTAATCCGTTGTATCAATGACCATGCGAGAAATCCGTAAAAATCAAGCTGCAATTAAATAATAATAATACAAATCACAATAATAAAACCTGATTAAATTTTTGTAAGGTTACAAAATACCTGAACGGGATTCGCCATAACTTTTTGTGCCTCGAAAGTGTATATGATCCACATCGTCACGTTGCAAATGAGTAAAAACGTCACGATTTGTTTTCCCGGTTTCGTACGATCGTGTTCGGGAAGATGAACTCTTCGACGTGACACGTCCGCTATGAACATCATTTGCAAAACGACCTGGATAAAAAAATAAATTTAAACGTCATCGTCGCGACGTCGACAACAAAATAATAATAATAATAATGATAAATTTACTTGAAGGATTGCAATAGCTCCGGTGACCATGACTAGAAGATTAGGTTCTTTTGTGAACGCGTTCAAAGCTCCGGCTATAACGCTGAAAACGGCATAAACAAATAATCCAAAAGCAGAAACTCTCAACAGAATATCGTTCAACATATTTTGTTCGTCCGTTTTGAATTTTAACGATTGAACCCTAAAAAATTTTAATGTTTATTATTATTATCATCGCGAGAAAATCATAAAAATTATATAACGACGATTACCTTATGAAACCGATGATGATGGCGAATATGCTGAGTATCATGAGAGCGCAATGAGAAGCATCTGCCAGATAAATGGCCAACAATCCGAGATGATTATGTTGTATCAACACGAAAAACAAAATCAAACATATGAGAGAACCGACGAGCAAAAGAAGACCGAAGAAGAGTCCTTTGGATGCTCCCACGCAACCGACACGTCCGTGTTGTGCTCTGGCCAGTGCAACAGCACGATGCGACAGCATGACTTCCAATTTACGTTCCAAATCTTCTTCGACGACGTATCTGTAAAATCCCATTATTGTAAAATCAAAAGTACCAACATTGATCGATCAAAAAAAATGAAAAAGGCGTGCCTGGGATGTCGTCCGATGTGACGCCACATTATGTAAATAACGGCAGCACCGATCAGAGAATACTCGATTATGAACGGAAACAAATACGGAGCAGCATCCTGAACTATGGTACCCATTATGTTAACTCTACCGCAAAAAGTCAAATTATCCGCTGACGGATCCCCCATCAACATTTGAGGAACCGGAAGGAAACCACCGAAAGGAATATCCAATGACGTGGTAGTGGCATTAGACGCTGTAACGGAAAACAACCGGTTATTGTTTATTCGTGACACGATTAGTACTTTTCCAATATAAAATAATAAAACCCACGCGTTGTAAATGGTATATTAAAAATCAATGGAGTTTTCGGTTCGGGAGTTGTCGTGGTTGTTGTTGTTGTTGTTGTTATGGTTGTCGTTGCGTTCGTTAAATCGGTAAACAAAGCTCTCATCATGTCCGGTGATGAATTTTTAAAACTTTTCAAATTTTCCATCACCGTTGAAGCCGTAGTCGTCGTCGCATTTGCTGCTGCTGTCGAAATATTTTCCGCAGTAGTTGACGTAATACTTTTTTTAACGGTGCTCAACGGAGTGGAAACGGTACTGAAAAGCCTGAAAAACAACCATAATAATAATAATAAACACCACTCAATTTATTATTATCATTATTATTATTTTTTTAAATTACTTCGTTAGTAATTTCGATCCTTCTTTGGCAGCATCTTGTGTGAACCTTTGCGAACGAGATCCGAATGCTCCCAATGCTTTTAATGTCGTCGTCGTCGGATTCGCTGTTGTCGGTCCGATATCTGGACGAATCAAATGAGTTCCCAAAACGGTACCCGCGTTTCTAAGTGAATGCAATCGAATATTTTCTTCGAGGGGGAAAAGAGAAAAAACGATTAAACCCGTATTGAGAGTGAGAGAGAGAGAGAGAGATAGAGAGGGGGGGGGGAAACAAAATCCTTACCTTGCAAAACTCCTTTTTCTGGAGCATCGAAACCCGCTCGAAAATTTCTATGGTAGTACAAAGTTATTTCTTTTAAACTTTCCAAAATTAACGTCCTTATCCAAACGCAAAGATTTGTTGCGACAATGTGCATCAAACCGAAACGAGCCACGAGTTTAAATCTGTGAATGTTCAGCTGTAGGGGGGGCAAGGGGGGGGGAAAAGAAAAAAATTAAAATAAATTCATTTTTAAAACTATTCACACGTATCATCCTTACCCTCGCGTTCATGAGTATGAAATACATTTGCATGAACGTGAAAATCATTTGAAGTAACGGATTGACTCCCCGCAATATTTGATGACATGGAGAATTGAAGGGAATTTCGAAAAAAGCTCCAAATTCTAATCCGGTGTATATCATCGTACCCAATCCGAATGCTGTTAATATAAATCAAATCGTTATAAACCATTTTTTCTCGACACAAAAATGGGGGCGGGGCGGGGGGGAAATCACTCACCGATGGCTCCAACTCTCAAAAAGAAACTTCCGTGACTGCTATCGTTTTGTGACGTTTTTAATTTTCTTATCTTCTTCGACGAATAACCACCCTCCAAATCCAAATCTTTTTCCATAGATGATTTTTCCAAAGGCGGGGGCGGTGGGGGCGGAGCATTGTCTCCCTCGTTTAAATTCATGTCCTTTCCATCGGGTTTTTTCAAATTTTTTAGAACGCCCTGAAAGCAAAGCGTGCGCTCAAAGCAACAAACAAACGAACCAGAAATAAAAAAAAAAAAAAAAAAAAATGAAAATGAAAAACAACCATCGAGAATCAAACGTTTTGCTGTTATTATTCAAAACAGTTTGACCATCCCTAATTTCGAAAAAAAAAAAAATAATTATAATAATAATAATAATAATATCCGGTTGATGTCGTCATGCAATAAGAGAGTATAAACGTGCACGTGATTTTGTTTTGTTTTTCTCTCTCTCGTACTACCAACTTTACCATGCAAATCTTCATGCATCCATTTTTCTCTCTCTTTTTTTTTTTGGATTTTTCCCCGCTAGGGGTCA
>NW_002987838.1:412142-422142 GCF_000006295.1 Pediculus humanus corporis | reverse complement strand
AAAAATCGTGACATAATCGCGTCACGATCGTGATCAAATCGTAACGTGTTACACGTGACGTGTAAAATTTTTTGGAATAACAAAACACGAAATGACCGTTAACGAAAATAAATTCAAGTGCAACATTATTCGTTGATGACATTGAACAATAACAACATTCGAACACACTTGGATTCGGGGGGAGGGGGGGGGAAAAAGGCGTGACTTTCGTGTCACGGAAATGAAGAATTAAACCAAAAAAAAAAAAAAAATTGTGATTGTTTGTACTTCCTTCCTAAAACAATAAAAAAATTTTCATTTTAAATATAAAAAAAAATAAAATCGATAACCTCATCTTCTTCTTCTTCTTCTTTCACAAGTTTTTTTTTTTTTTGGGCGTTAAAGATGGCGGTGGTGTTGGTGGTAAAATTCAAAAACGATCGAAAATAAAAGCTTCAGGTAGAGAGAGAGAGAGAGAGAGAGAGAGACAGGTGAAAATATTTTTCTATAAGTTGGTGGAGGTATACTAAAAAATATTCAGTTGAATTTCTTTGTTTGAAAACAATCATTCCTCTTGGATACCTGATGAAAATCTTCATTTTTAGGTTTTGTTTTATTATCCGTCGTCACGGTCGTGAAATAAAATCAAATTTTTTACTCTTCTCAGACAAAAAAGTTCGTTAAAAAAAAAAAAAAGAAACTTACCTCGTAATAATAGAGAGGAATATTGTGCGTCACAACTTCGGATATGACATAAGCTATACAGATAACTACGAGAAGTTTTGCGTATATAAAACTCATTATTATGAAAAGTGAAGTCCTGAAAAAGACAAAAAAAAAACAGGATGAATTAGTTTTTTCCCTTTTTTACTACATCGCACGCCACTCGTCCTTATCATCTCTTAATTTAACCTAGTTATTAAGCTGGAAAAAAAATAATAATAATAAATGGTACGGTTGGATGCTGCATGGACCATTTCCTAACCGAGATTTTTCGTATTAGACCCTTTAGCTAAAAGCTACCTTTTGGGTTCTTCCTTGCTGTTGTTGCACTTCCCTTGTTTCTTATTTTTTTCCATTTCCATTTCTTTGTTTGTCGTATTATTTTGTTCTGGAGTGGCATCGCTTTTACCATGTTGCCTAAGCGACACGGGGAGCGTTGCCATATTGTCGATTGATTCAACGGATTCAACTGTTGCTACTTTAACTTCTCCCGGCATTTTATTTATTTATAACGTTTTTTTCCCTTTCTTTCTTTTTATTTTCTTTCAAGTTAGTTTATTTATTGTTTATTCCATTTGTTTTTCTCATCTCGATTATCTATTTCACAACAACCACAACAACAACAAACAAGAAACATTTTAAAATTTATTAATTAATACAACCAAAAAAAATAAAAAAAAAACTCGTTGTGTCTTAGGTGTTAATAATGAGATTTAAACTCGAAGAAATTTTTTTTTAATATAATTTTTTATACTTTTGACCCTACATAAATACATAGATACATAAATAAATAAGTAAATAAATAAATAAATTTAAATTATTATTTTATGTACATAACCGACGATTTAAACAAGTTTTTTCCAATTGAAAAATTAGTATTAAAAAAAAAAAAGGTCAAAGTTCTCTTCGAATTAAAAGAAAAAAAAAAATTAATAATAATAATAATAATTAAACTTTCACTTCCATGGTAAAAGTTATTATGTACCTCACCCCCTCACCCCCTTCCCCCCCCCAAAAAAAAAATCAATAACTGATACTAAATAATAATTTTTTTTTTTTTTTAAATAAATTTTTAACAACGAGAAAATTATTCGTTTTTGGTTGGATCCCCACCGTATTCTGTGACGTATACGAATAGAGTAAATAAACAAGAGCCTGAACGTAATAATAATAATAATAATAATGATGATGATGATAACGAAGAAACGCAAATTTATCGATTTAAATTAAATCTCTCTTTTTATTTGTTTAATAGACCAATCAACCGTGTTAGGAAAAACTCGTCAAAGGAAATTTTGATTTCAATATAAAAAGGCAAAAAAAGGGGGGAGGGGGAGGGAAATTTTTTTTTTTTTCCTTGGGAGGCAATCGGAACTGGAGAAAAACTGGGAGGAAAAAAAACCGGCGAAAATTTTAATTTCCCCCCTTTCCCTACCCCATTCTTATATAATTACGATTTATATAATTTTTTTTCTCAAGTTAAATTAATCAAACAAACAAACAAACAACAAACGTCGATTTTCAAACAACAAACACAAAGGAAAACACAATAACCGATAATTAAATAAAAAAAATAAACCTTAAAACCTTAAAACCTTTCCGAATAAAAAAACTGTGTGTACGAGTGAGGAAAAACTGGATACGCCTCGGAAAATTTTTCCTTTTTTCCTTTTTTTACGATTTTCCGTTATTGTATCGCACTTTTTTCTTTCATTTTTCCACCCCCGCTATTTAACTCATTCGATTATTATTATTATTTTCAAACGCACTTAACAAATTCATTTAAACACTTTTTAAATTTCGAAAACATTTTTCCCACTTGCACAAATTTATTAATAATAATAATAATAATAAAATGTATTTAAATAAAATTCGAAATATTATTGGGAGGTGGCTGACTAAGTACCCGCGCGGCACTGTCGACTTTTACGAATACATATATATATATTTCCATCTTTGTTCGTTTCTCTCTCTCTCTCTCTCTCTTTCATCAGATCCGCCGAATCCATCCCTTACGGAGAGATGCTGAAAGTTTTTTTTTTTTTTTTTTTGTATAATAAAAACATGTGGGAGAATTTTCAGAAATTCAATCTTTTCCCTAATTTTATTAATTGATGATATATACTACACCCTCTTATTTGAAAATTTAAATTTTAAAACTCTTAAATTGACCTTTTATGACCTTTTTATTTATTTATTTACGTCTGACGTTCGAATTATTTTCAAATGAAAAACATTTCGATCGAATCAAAAATCAAATTTTAAAATAAATTTCCCCTTCCCCCCGCCCCCAACCAAGACCAAACGAGACCGGAAGTTAAAATTCAGTCTCCGTTAAATTCATTTTATAAACAATTCATTATTATTATTATTATTATTATTATTATTACTATTACTATTATTTTATTTAAATAATTATTTTTATTAATTTATAAAAAAAATAAAAACGAACAAAAGAGAGAGAGAGAGAGAAAGCGAAGGAGGGAAAAAGGAAAAATTTAGCGAAAACTAAAAGACTAGACTGCAAGGAACCAATAGAAAAGATCCAGAGGTTGGTCACGTGTTTGAAGGGATTCTGTGTGTTTCCCTGGAACGGATACGCGGAAGAATATCCAGAGTTAAAAATAGAGAGAACAATGACCCCTTTTTCGTTTTAATTTTTTTTTTTACAGGCACAGGTTTTTCGAACGTGAAAAAATTTTCGTACAAAAAAAAAAAAAATTACACGTAATCCCTTTTTTTTGGGGGGGGGGATATCCTCAATCGATGATGAAAAACATAAAAAATCCCGGAAAAAAAAATTTTTTAATTTTTCCAAAGGAAAAAAAAAAAAAAAACAATTTCACACGGTTAATTGCCCCGCATCATTCCGCCCTTTTATCAATCAAACGAACAGGTGCACACGCACTCACGCACCCATACAAATCAATCACCCCAGTAAATTGTTATTTATTAACAAGCAGAAGAAGAAATAAAGGGGAAGAAAAAACCACCACCACACGATAAATTAAATAAAATTAAAAATACAAATGTCAAATTACTCCCTTCCCTTACTCCCCCTCATTTTTTCTTTTTTTTTTTAAAAAGGGGGGCCGTACGAGTATTTAAATGTGAATAAATTTGATATTTTCGACAATTGTCTTTATCGAATTATTGACTCCCTTTACCCACAAATAATTTTTAAAAAATTTTTACTGGTAAAAAAAACCCCACTTCCTGGAAAACAAAACTACCCTTTCTTCCACCCTTCCACCCTTCCCACCCTATTACCCCTAAATCTAAGGTAATGCAATTTCTAACACGATTCGAATAATGATAATAAATTACATCGTTTACAAACGGACTTTAAATATTATTTCTTAACAAACATTTTTAATTCCATTTTACGATTTCATTCAAAATAATAATAATAATAATAATAATAATAATAATAATAATAATAATAATAATAATAATAATGAGAATAATAATAATAAATTTTAATCAAGTTTTCTTAAATGGCCTCAGCGTGGCAGCAGCAGCATTTTCGAATATCGGAATTCGATTTTTTAAAAACTTTTTCGTTTGCTTGTTTTTTTTTTTTTTTTTTTTTTTTTTTTGGGGGGGGGGTCTTTTTTTATTGCTGTTGCAATATGGACGACGACAAAAATAATATTCATCAGTTAAATTTTTCCCCCGTTTGTCGAAATCAAATAATAATAATAATAATAATTCGAATTCAAATATACATTGTCCGTTTGTTTGTCAGTAAAAAAAAAAAAAAATTGTTTTGTTTTGTTTTGTTTTGTTTGTCGTTTCGTCGTTTTCATTTATCAATTCCCTATTTCCAACAAAAATAAAAAAAAAAAAAAATTTGAATTTCGTCAGTTTTTATTATTGAAAAAATGCGTACAAAAAAAAAAAACCATAGAGAAAAACAAAAAACAAAAAATAAAAATAAAAATGGCGTACGACGAATCGTTTAAAATGCGCATGACGAGGTTATTGACTTTTGTCCCGTTTGTTAAGGGTATCATTAAAAAAAAAAAAAAAAAAAAATTTTTTTTTTTTCGTGCCGATATTTTTCACGGAAAAAATATAAAAAAAAAATTAAGGGAAGCGGGAGGGAGGGGAGGAGGGTAACAAACAAAAAAAAATTAAATAAATAAATGCAACAATTTAAAAAATGGACACTCTTTCCCTTCCTATTATTGGGTCAACGCAGCAATAATAATAATAATAATTTAACCGTTTTAATAATTTCTTTATAATGAAATCTTATTGTTTTTTTAATCTTTTCAAACGAATCCTGCCCCCCACCCACCCTCCCCCCTTCGTAATTGAGTCAAACGAATATTCAAATTTGAATGTTTTCACTTTTCCTTATGTTAAAAGTCGTGGAATTAGAAATTAAAAAAAAAAAAAAACAAAAAAAGTCAAAAATTTCTTTTTTTTTTATGTATCTGTCGAATCTATCTGACGAAACGTCTCGAATAATAATAGTAATAATAATAATAATAATAATAATAATAATAATAATAAATTTACATTTCAACAAATGAATAATTCAACATACATATATTTCGTTCCAACCGAAAAAAACAACAACAAATAATAATAATAATAATAATTAATTCATTTACGACAGCACCGCGACGCCGCGAAAAGAGTTTAATTAAATAAGTCAACGAATGAGGTCAAAAATGAAATAATAATAATAATAATAAATTTCGGCAAACGAAAAAAAAAAAAAATTTTTTTTTTATGATACCGAGAAAGAGTCAAAACTTAACTATTATTATTATTATTATTATGTTTAAATAAAATGAATTAAAAATTCTAACGGTCGGATCGTGAACAAACAAACAAATAATTGAATTTTTTTTTTTTTTTCATAAATAAAATTCTTTCGAATTATTTATTATTATTATTATTATTATTATTATTATTATTATTATTATTATTATTATTATTTATTAATATACCCGGCATTTTTTTTTTAATGAAGATGAAATCGTCACGTTTAATGACAAGAAAAAAAAAAATTTTCTTTTTATGTAATGCGCGCGACATCAATTTACTGTTTGATAATAATAAAACTCAATGTCAAAACTCACCTCATCATCATCATCATAAAAAAGGAAAAACGAGTTTTTTTTTTTTGAAATGACACAACAAACGACATACAAACAAGGCACGGAAAGAACAAACCGACCGACAAACGTAAGTTTTACTAATAATAAAAAATTAAAAAACAATTAACGAGCCTAATCATTATTACAGCAGCAGCAGCAGCAGCAGCAGTACTTTCGTGTTTACTTATCCAAAACATTTTTTTTTTCTTGCAACATCATCAACATTCCAAAATAGCAAAACCAGAAGACTCGCGCCTAAAACAAAAATGAACCTACGAAAAAATACAAAATCCATTTAATAAACTTTTTTTTTTTTTTTTCTCCAGCTCCAGTCAATTATTACGGTACCCACGACATTAACGCCAAAATGTCTTTTCCTAAAAGTAATTTATAATTGCTCTCATTTTACTCATGAAAATTTTGTGAATCAAAATCTGACAAAGACATTTTCTTCTCTCAAGTTTAAAAAACGAATCTACTCCCTGTTGTAAGAACAAAAAAAAAACAAAAAGAAAAGGGATTCCCTTTCGTCGAAGGGTCATAGCAACTACTACTACTACAACAGGAGAGGGTAAATAATTTCCTGCAGGGCTCCCTCTCAATATGACTCATCATTCTAACCCTTACTAGATTTTAACAAAAGAAAGATTCGATCGTCACTATTTCTTCGACTGAAATCAATTCTAACAACAACAACAACAACAAAACATAAACAATCTCATTTTGGTATATTAATTTAAAACCTAACTACTACTACTAAACGATTCCTCCCCCACCCCCCCTTCCCCTCCCGCCTTAATAAAATCGATTCGAATAAAAAATTTGAGGAGTTACGTGGAAACAAAAATAACACAAGTTTTAGTTTTCAATAAAACAATGAATGTTTTTCCCTTTCTTAATGTTTTGAAACAGTAAAAAAAATTTTGCTTTTTGTTTGTTGTTGTTGTTGTTGTTGTTGTCATTAAAAATGTCATTCACCTTAAATTTTCTCTTTAACCGTAAAAAAATGTTTTAGTACTCGCTAAAAAATATCACACATCGTATAAAAATTTATATGTTTCGAATACAACGCTCACCGCAATCTTATTATTATTATTATTATTATTTTTAATAAATAAACGCGCGTTTCTTAAATCAAAAAAAAAAAAAACTTACTTTGCGTTTTTAGGGAAAAATCCCTCGTGAGGGCACGTATGGTGACACTCATAATCAGAATTTGTTAGGCAGTGATCCATTGGGTGCCTATTGAGTGAAGTACGAGATCCGTAGCCATCTGGATTGAGCTAAAAAAAAAAAAAAAAAAAAATTAGAATCATCATTATCATTATTATTATTATTGTAAATACCATTCCCGTAATTCTTTGAACGAATTATTAAATTGCGTCGTTCGGGTTAATAACCTTTAAAAGTAGAGGGTCATCATCACGAAGAGAAAAAAGGTAAGTAAAGTAACCTATATTAATACCTTGACAACAGTTCCCACAGGTACGTCTCTTATATCCCGGTGTGAATCCATCAATTCTCTCGTCAATTCTCTTTCTTGCTGAGTGGGAACTATCAGGGGCTGATCCGCCCCTCTATCTTGCAACAACCTTTCCTTCATCTCATAGAGGTAAGGGCACCGTTGCATGATTAAGCCACTTCCTGTAACAAACAACAATTTATTTAACAAACGAGTACTATTACGATAACAATCGAATTAATTAATCTTTTTTTTTTTTTTTTTTCGAATATAACGTTACAAACTGACTGTCAATATTTCAATGATTTAATCAGTGGAATTCAAAGGGGGGGGGGGAAAAAACCCACAAATGGATGGTACCGATGGGTACTTTTAAACGATTATTCGTTATCGAACATATTTCGTTCCGCCAAACGCAAAAAAAATTACAAATAAAATTATTATTATTATTATTCGAAATTTTCATTTGTTTAACACGGGTTATCATCTAACACGGGGAGGGGGGGGCAGGAACTCGTATTAAGGTACCGCGGAGAATGACTTCCTTTTCTATATTAACAAACAAAAAAAATATGTAAATACGATTTTTAAATTACCATAACTATACTCATTATTATTATTATTCTTTCTTTTTATGTCACTTTATTTTTATTTTTATTGAAATAAATGGAATGTGGCGCACACTAACATACTAAAAATTTATTATTATTATTATTATTCTAATTACTGTTTATTTTATATTATGAATCCCTGCCAAAAAATACTTAAAACTCCAGTTGCGTGTTTGTGTGTGCGTGTATTTGAATGAATTACAAACAACAACAACAACAACAACAACAAACGTAGTATGTAATGAATGATGTTAAACCGAAAACTTTTTTTATTTAAAAACAACCAATCACATTTTCTTTCTTTCTTTCTTTTATCACAATTTTATTACGGTAATTATTAATTATTAATCCGTTCTATGGAGAACACTTACATAACACTGAAAAAAAATAAATAAATAAATTGGGGGGGCCTAATAATAATAATAATAATAATAATAAATTTTCGTGTCGCTGTTATCGTAACTTATTGTTTTAACAAATAAATAAATAAAAACAAAAAGTTCAGCATATAAATATTATCGTCTGCTTTTTTTTTTGTTAGTGATAATAAAACTTTTGTAATAATAATGATTTCTGTTGTTACGTTTTCATAAAGTAAACAATCGAGTTTTTTTTGCAAACAAACGAATCGTTTAAATTTTACATACATTTTATTTAACGAATCGATACAAAATATGTTTAAATGGTCCCCAAAATGGGTCCCCCCTCCATTAAAAAAAAAAAAGATTGTTTTTGATTGTAAAACAATCAGGTTTGTAGTATACCCACCGTGAACTAAGATAGGAAAACAAATATGGCAACGCTACGATGTTTTTAAATCCGATTTTTTCGGGGGGTTGTTTAAAAAAAAAAAAAAAAAAAAAAAATATGGACGCTCCGTTTTATATCCCAATTGCTACATTATAATCACCACAAAACACACACACACACTCTGTTGCTTTTTTTTTTTTTATAAAAAAAAAAAAAATTATCTTTCTATCGCGTTACAAAAACGAATTTTCTACGAATGGAGAAAGAAAATAAATATACAAAAAAAAAACCCTTGGAGGATCTCCCAGCTTTCGATTCGTTTCTCATTTGTTTAGCTTATTAGAACGATTCGGAAAATCCATGGGGGAAAAAAAAAATGGCGGAAATAAACGAAAACTATCGAAGTTTCTTTCCACGTTTAAATTCGAAGATGCACGAATTTAACATGTCTTCTTCCTGTCGTTTTGTCAAAAACCATCGATTTTCTTTCCGACAGCATCATCCCGTTCGATTTTTCGCGTTTAATTAAGTTAATATTTAATTTTAATCATTTTTTTTTTTTTTTTTTTATTAAAAGCTCGATGGGAAAATTCAAAAATGGATGGATGGTTAAAAAATAATAATCACGAGTGAATACGGAAATCGATTTGTGTACAGTTTACCAAAATAAAGTGTCATTAGAATGAAATCATTTTTCAAAATAAAAAACTAAATCTATTCGTGTTTTATTATTATTATTATTATTTGGCAATAATTATTTTATTTAAAACTTTTCCGCTCGATTTAAAAATAGCCTAAATATTAATTAAAAATAGGTTGCAGAAAGCAACTGATCCTGAATATTTTCAAGTAAAGTAGGTTGCAGGTAAAGCAACTGATCCTAAATATTTTCTAGTAAAGTAGGTTGCAGAAAGCAACTGATCCTAAATATTTTCTAGTAAAGTAGGTTGCAGAAAGCGACTGATCCTAAATATTAATTAAAAGAAGGTTGCAGAAAGCAACTGATCCTAAATATTTTCTAGTAAAGTAGGTTGCAGAAAGCAACTGATCCTAAATATTTTCAAGTAAAGTAGGTTGCAGAAAGCAACTGATCCTAAATATTGTCTTAATTTCCCAAAATTAAACGGGATGTAAAGTAGGTTGTTCAAAAACAACTGATCCTAAATATTTCCCACAATCAAATGGGACATTTGAAAGATCCCATCTCACCCAAAAGGATTCCTTGAAAAATTAAATAAATAAAAAAGTAAAACAAGTGGACGAATTTATATCCTTCGCTAAATCTTCTTGTAACTCTTACGTCCACTCCTCCTTGGGATAGTATCTTAATAAATCTTTAACTGGTGATAAAAACCTTTAAT
>NW_002987838.1:411349-412122 GCF_000006295.1 Pediculus humanus corporis | reverse complement strand
TTATTAAAAGCTCGATGGGAAAATTCAAAAATGGATGGATGGTTAAAAAATAATCATCACGAGTGAATACGGAAATCGATTTGTGTACAGTTTACCAAAATAAAGTGTCATTAGAATGAAATCATTTTTCAAAATAAAAAACTAAATCTATTCGTGTTTTATTATTATTATTATTATTTGGCAATAATTATTTTATTTAAAACTTTTCCGCTCGATTTAAAAATTTATTAAATAAACCGTAAACAAACAAATTATTTTCTCGATAAATCATCCGTTCCTTTTTTCCTTTTCCTTTGATGTTGTAAAAAGTAAATAACAAAGGAAATTTATTAATGAAAAAATTAAATGGTAATAAGACACTCCATTATTTCAGAGTAGTACCTGCTACGAAACATTTTAGAAACGTTATACTATTTTTTTTTTAGCCTGCATCAACTCAACCCTTTCGAAATTTGGAGGGAGGGGGAGGGGGAGGAGGGGAGGGAAGGGGGAAACAACCTCATTTACGAATGATTAAAACAATCGTCACAGATTATTAATAAAATTCAATGGCGTAACAAACAATGGATCATCGAACGAAAAAAAGAAGTACTAACTACAACTTCTGTTTGTTTCTTTCTTTATAAACATTCCACTTGCGTTTTATTATTCGTACAAACAACAACAACAACAACAACAAAAGGATTTTACTAAAATACACATTAATGAAAACAAAACAAAAAAAAAAAAAGAAACTTTTTGATAGTGTTGTGACGTCATCAAGGCTCGAAAGT
>NW_002987838.1:372521-411329 GCF_000006295.1 Pediculus humanus corporis | reverse complement strand
CTGGTTGTGTCTGTCGCATAGCGTTAGGGACAGTCAGTGCATCTTGGGTTGGATTCAAGAGCATCAGATTCTATTTCCGTTTACTTTACATTTAGTGTTTAACTGATAAGTAGTGTAACTAGTAGTATATTTGGTTAATATAATACATCAGGTAGAAATTGTCTACTTATTATATTAAATATCCGAATCAACTGCGAGCATACTACAAATCAGCAAGACCGATCTCCTCGAAGAACGAGGTCCATAACAATAACAAAGGAAATTTATTAATGAAAAAATTAAATGGTAATAAGACACTCCATTATTTCAGAGTAGTACCTGCTACGAAACATTTTAGAAACGTTATACTATTTTTTTTTTAGCCTGCATCAACTCAACCCTTTCGAAATTTGGAGGGAGGGGGAGGGGGAGGAGGGGAGGGAAGGGGGAAACAACCTCATTTACGAATGATTAAAACAATCGTCACAGATTATTAATAAAATTCAATGGCGTAACAAACAATGGATCATCGAACGAAAAAAAGAAGTACTAACTACAACTTCTGTTTGTTTCTTTCTTTATAAACATTCCACTTGCGTTTTATTATTCGTACAAACAACAACAACAACAACAACAAAAGGATTTTACTAAAATACACATTAATGAAAACAAAACAAAAAAAAAAAAAGAAACTTTTTGATAGTGTTGTGACGTCATCAAGGCTCGAAAGTTTTTTTTTTTCTTTCGTAACTTTCATAACTACTTAAAGTATTTATTTAAATTTTTTTTTTTTTTTTTTTTTTTTTGGGGGGGGAGGGCAATCGAACCTATTTCGTTTGTTTTGTGTTTTACTTTCGTCACGTGACAAATGCGTGCGAATTAAATCTGATTGGAAAGAATAAAAAGAGGAAGAAAGACTTCTTCGTTGTTTGTTTTAAACATTCGAATTTTATAAATTCTAATCCGACTCCCTAAATTTTTTTTTTGTTTTTTTTTTTTTAAACAATTATTTTGCGTAATAACAATAAAAAAAATAATAATAATAATAATTTTTTTTTTTTTAAATCGTACTTGAACTGTCAAATTTACTGTCAACGCTCTTAATTACAATCACAATCACGTTCATTCATATTAAAGAGAGACTTAAATTGCGGCTTACAATTAATTTTCTTCTATCTCTCTCTCTCTCTCTCTCTCTCTCTCTCTCTCTCTTCGTTTGTTTTCTTTTCTTATTATTATTATTAAGAAAATAAATAAATTAAATTTGAATTATTAAATTTTAAACTACTAACTACTAATTCCCCTCCCTAGCTAACTAACAATCGTGACCGTGTTCATGTTAATGATGATGATGATGATGATGATGATTTATTATTATTATTATTATTATTATTATTATTATTATTATTATTATTATTATTATTATTATTATTAGTTTTAAAAGTATTAAATATCGCATAATTTAAACTATGACATAAAATTAACTCGATAAGCATTCTCATTCAAAAAAAAAAAAAAAAAATCCGCGGGCGTTTGTATAAAACGCAAAAGGAAAAATTTAGAAAAAAAAAAAACGGACGGATTGCATTTCTTTAAACAATGAGGAAAAAAATTAATAAAAAAAAAACTATCGACGATAATAATAATAATAATAATAATAATGATAATAATAATTCTTTTAATTACGATCGATCGATCGATTATTAGCATTTAAATATCGAAAATTTTTCAATCGATCGACTTCCTTCTTTTTTATAAGAAAATCTAAAATATGCAAAAGAAAAAAACCGGGGGGGGGGAAGAGGGGGAAACCTTACGAATTAAAATTTTTTTCGCAATTTTCCTAAATAATAATAATAATAATAATAAATTGACTGCGGGACAAGGTAAAATAAGGGCCTTAATTTGCCATCGAAAAAAAAAAAAAAAAAAAAAAAATTCGTGACTTAAAACTTTCTACTTAAATTTAACCCGCATTCGGTCAAAAAAAAGAAAAAATTTTTTTTTACAACGAAATAATAATAATAATAACAAATATATAAATTTATCATGTATTATTTTTTTTAAATAATTTATTTATTTATTTTTGCTTGGATTATTTTCCGCCATTAAAAAAATTTTTTCTCAGGCTTTAAAAAAAGGGCGTCAAAATTTTTTTTTTTTTTTTTTTTTTTTTTTCAGCTCGACGGATGGGAAAAATTTAACGGGAGGAGTTTAGTTAAAATCATGGATGGTTTGTGTCATTTACAAATCGTTTTTTTTTTTTTCGAATAATAATAATAATAATAATAATAATAATAATAATAATGATAATAATCAATCGATCGATTGAAATTATCCGAATTTATACGCATACGATTCGATATTAATTAATTAATTAATTAAAACAAAAATTTTGGAGTTGGGGAAAAAAAAAAAAAAGTTTTCCCATCTTTTACGACTACAAAATTAAATAATTTCATTATTATTATTATTATTATTATTATTATTATTATTATTATTATTATTATTATTATTTTCTCACGAGAATTTAAAAGACGAACTCTATTTAAATTTAAGGAAACGCGACATGAGTGCGACAAAAAATTTTTCACTTAAATCATACTTAATGCAAAAAAAAGGGAAATTCTCGTTCCAATTTGTCGCCATTTTGGCAAAAGAATTTTCCCGACGATTTTTTCAACCTTTCCATGATATCTTCGACCCAATTTTTTTTTTTCATTATAACGTTTAATTATTACTTCGAAAGGAAGAAATAAATAATTGAAGAGAGAGAAGAAAAAAACTGGAAAAACTACGTTATAATCAATAATAATGGCAATAATAATAATATTGTTATTGGTAGAAAAAAAAAAATGAACTATTGACCCCTAAGGGCATCCTGTTACTTTCTTCTATAAAGAAAGAAAGTAGTTGTCGAAACAAATAATAATAAAACAAGAAAAATTTTGCCCACGATTTCGAGCGTGTGTGTGTGTGTGCGTGGGTGTGTCGATTCCATTCCAAGGAAGTTTAAATTATACCAAAGCTGGATAAAAAAAAAATAAGTTTTTCTCTTTCTTTCTTTTACTGGAAATCAGATTTAACAGAATTTTTTGCTTTTGTTTTTGCGACATAAAAAATCTTTCGTGAAATTGGGGCAAAAAAAAAAAAAAAAAATTATATACTACATCGCTTTCGATTAAACTTTTTCTCTCTCTCTCTCTTTTACTAGGTTATTATTCCGACATTTTGGAGCCTCAACAAGAAGTTACCATGGCGTCAACATGGCATCTGACACAAATAGAAGAAAATGTGTCAAAATCAGATTTTTTTTTTTTTTTGCGGCACAGAATAATTTCTACGTTCAAAAACAAAAAAACGAATAAAAATTTATAACGAATGTCGACCGAGCAAAAATTAATTTCTTTTTTTTTGGTTGTCGGACATTTTGAAAAAAAAAAAGTGATTCGGAAAAACTAATAAAATTTTTTAACCAATCGTCGAATTAAATTAACTTTTGATAACTTTCTCTCTCTCTCTCTCTCTCTCTCTGTCTCTCTCTCTGTCTCTCTCTCTCTGTCTCTCTCTCTCTGTCTTTCTCTCTGTCTCTCTCTCTCTCTCTCTGTCTTTCTGTCTTTCTCTCTCTCTCTGTCTTTCTCTCTCTCTCTCTCTCTCTCTCTCTCTCTCTTTCTGGACCAAAAAACATAAAATCTTTTCTTTTTCATAAGTAAAACTTTCAAATTTTTTTTTCATTTTTTTCCCTTTCATCAAACCGACACAATCACGTGATACAAAATGAAGATTTTTTTTTTTTTTAATGTAATTACAACCAATCTACCTACCTACCTAACTAAAACCATTCGAGAAAAAATAATAATAATAAAATTAAACACATCGACATCCGGCCACGATCGTATATAGTTTGTGGGCAAAATTCAAGAGGAGAATTAAACTCATTCGAACTTATTTAAAAAAAAAAACAATTTCGATTCAATTCCAATTCAATTACACTTAAATTTAAAATTTAAAATTTAATTCATTTATAATTCCAATTCCAATTTAATTAAAAAACAAAAAGAAAAACTGGATTCGAATAACTAAAAATAAAACGAACGCGAGAAGAGTTCAAATGTTATGCAAAACGTGTGAAATTATATCATAAACCCACGTAACGAAATCCAATTGTTTATTATTATTATTATTATTTTAATGCGAATCGATAATAATTGATTCAATTATTGATTTATTGATTTATTGTTTTTTACGTAAATAAAATAAATAAAATTTTTTTTTTTTTATAAAAATCCCTTCGTGTGTTTTACGATAAAATTTCATCGCGTGTGTTTTTTTTTATAAAAAATTTTTTATGCTCGAACAATTTGACCGTAAATATTCGAAAGATATAAAAATAGTTTATTATTATTATTATTATTACGGAATAGGTAAAATAATATTAATAATAATAATAATAATAATAATAAAGGAAATCGCACTATGTGGGACGGCCCACATTATTCGGAAAATATTAGCACCAACGAAATTCGAGAATTTATCCCTAAGGAATCGTCGGGGGTAGAAACCTGGGATAAATGCTTAAAAATGCCGACAAATAAGAGAGCCTTGTCGTGTTTAAGAGTGACCATAATAATAATAATAATAATAATAATAATAATAATATTAACAACGATGACGACGAGGACGATGACAAACGCCATCGTCTTGTGCATTTTACTTTCGTTTCGCATTATTATCATCATTATTATTTGGTTTTTTCCGGTCGTGATACCTGAATGAGACAAGAATTATATTTCACAGTAAGAAACAATTGTCTGACCCGATTCTCTCTTCACAATTATTTGTTTTCCTTATTATTATTATTATCATTAGTTTTTTTTGGAACAAATTCATTCGGAATATCATGTTAAAACAAACAAAATATAAATTTTTAACAAATCGTAAAAGTTTTGAAACGACCGAAAAAAAATTTTTTTTTTTTTCTGTTTTTTCAAAATTTAAAAATGGCAAATTGCCCAAACGTCCAAGAGTCCCTGGATTTTGAAAAATGTGGATTTTGAAAAACATTTAACGCCGAAAAGGGATTTCAATATTTTTCTTTCAAACTTTTTTTTTTTTTTTTACATAAACGATCGTGAAATATTTTTATATATTAGGGGGGGGGGGGAAAAGAATTTAAAAAAAAAAAAAAACTTTGTAAAGACATTTAAAGTCTCCCCTCGTTTATAAAACCTTTACTCGCACCGGTTAACCTTTTCAAAAAAAAAAAAAAAGACATTAAAACTGTACATTATAGAAAAGAATCATTTATGCGATTAAAAATAATAATAATAATAGTAATAATAATAATAACGCTAAGAAAATAAAAAATAAAAAAGAAGAAAACCGTGAAATATTTTCTCATGCTCATTACACGTCTATATAATTCTTTTACATTCATACATGAGGCCTTTTGTGCGTAAAAAAAAAAAAAAAAAAGTTTTCAAACAATTTTTTCATATCGTTCACAATACACAACCACATTCGAATTTTTTGTAATAAAAAAAAAACTCAAACTTTAAATTTACAGACGACATTTTAAAACGAAAACTTTCGAAATGACCCTTCGAAATGTTTTCCCCGCCATTTTTTTTTTTTTTTTTTTGACAATTCCAAACGTGGGAAAATTTTTTTCAAATATCCAAAATAAAATATTTCTTTAATAGTTCCATGTTCACTCGTGTGTACGATTCATGTTTTATTATTATTATTATTATTATTATTATTGTTATATCTGGAAATGATTTCAAAAGATTTTCTACGACCCACGATTTTCCATTTAAAAAAGAAAAATTGCATGTTTATTACACGATCATAATTAAAAAAAAGAATAATGTACCTATTTAATGTACCTATAAACCGAATGAAGGAAAAAGAAAAGAAAAAAGAAAAACTAATTTTTAAAAGTGTGTTAAAGACAAAAAAACATGCAAACTAAAAGGAAACCATTTTCTCTCTCTCTCTCTCTCCCTCTCTCTCTCTCTCTCTCTCTCTCTTTCCTACTTTCCTTATTTTTAGAAATAAAAAAAGGAATATAAATTAATCACCGAGTCTATTAATATACATAAAAAAGAAAAACGCAAGCATGGGAAAATAATTATATTAAACCATTTTTTGGTCGAATGGTGGTAAATTGTTTGGTTTTAGCGTGTTACAAAGATTAAACTTAATAAAAACCATGTAATGAAGTCAAAAACATAAACATAAACATAAACATAAGATTATGTTTTTTTTTATCAAAAGAAAAACCAAAGCAACCAAAGGAAGAGCACAAAATAAAAATTTTTAAATGACTTAACAGCTTCCCTTTTATGTAATGGCGACATGTAAAGGGTTTTAATAATTTTTCTGGAATAAATAAAATAATAATAATAATGTGTGTGTTATGAAAAATAAATTTCAACACGTGATCGATATTAGTAAAATTTTATGTTGTTTCCCTTTTTTTTTTTAAAAAATAATTTATAAAACAAAGCAGAAAATTTATTTTTTTTTTTTGTAAACAAAAAAATGTAATTTGACCTTATTACTAAAATCAAAATCTATTTTTAATTTTTCTAATTCTTTTTTTTGTCTAGATTCTCTTAAAGACTCCTTAACCGACCATTACAAGAAAGTTTTGCATATTAAATACAAATATTTTTTTAGGCGCGTTTAAAAATTTTTTAAACGTTTGAAATTATTTGTAATCAATTTAAGTTATTAAAAACAATTTGTTAGTTAACAGGCAGGCAGGCACGATTATTAAACAAAAACCCCCCATCATGTTGTAAATAATGATAAAAAAAAACATAAAAATCTAATTAATAAAAATTTTATGATTATTATTTTTACAAAAATGTTTTGGGATTAAGGGCGTTCTGTTTTTGTTTTCTAATATGGTGGTGGTGGTGGCACCCTTTAAATTAAAATTTAAACAAAAAAATTCAAGTCTTTGTTTTTAACTTTCATGTTAAGATCATTAAATTTTTATTTTTTTAATGGGGGGAAAAAAATTACAAACAATTATTCGACTAAACTACATCTCGACTAAACTACAATTCAACTAAACTACAATTTGACTAAACTACAATTCGACCAAACTACAATTCAACTAAACTACAATTCAACTAAACTACAATTCGACTAAACTACAATTCAACCAAACTACAATTCGACCAAACTACAATTTGACTAAACTACAATTTGACTAAACTACAATTCGACAAAACTACAATTCGACTAAACTACAAATCGACTAAACTACAATTCGACTAAACTACAATTCGACTAAACTACAATTCGACCAAACTACAACTCGAGTAAACAACAATAAGACTACCATCAATAACTGACTTTTTTTTTTTTGAAAATATAAAAGCTCCCATAAAAAAAAGAAAATCACATGATAAATTCATTACATAATACTAAAAAAATTACAATCAATGTTAACAATTACATAAGAAATAAACTCACAGCAATCAAATCGAACAAATAAAAACATTATAAAATTTTCTTTTTACGATTAACTCCTTGATTAAAAGTTTTTTTATCGTTACATAATTCTTGCATGCAAATAAATAAAACAAAAACTTATTCATGTGACCTTTTCATTTTAATTTCTTTCATGTTGGTTGTAAAAAGATTTTTTTTAACATAAATTTCCTCCATTGTAACATTCCCAACTTATTCGATATATAACTTAAATGAGAGTTCAAATCGATAAATCTCACATAGAAATTTGTAAACGATTTGAAAACTCGACAGAAAAAAAGAAAAAGGAAGTAATTAAAAAGTTCTATATTTAAACTCATACAGAAAAACAGAACACCAATAAAACTATGAATCAAATCTGTGTAATGCACATTCGATATAATTACAAAAATAAAAATCAATTAAGAATTATAATTTAATTGATTTTAATTTTTGAAATTACTCGACAATATATATATATATATATACAATAGTTGAATTATAAAATGAAGAGTTCATGCCTGTAATAATATATATAGATAAATGAAACTTGTATGATAATTGATGAACCATTGTCGAGAACCTTACTATTCAATTATTTAAATTATTTATATGAT
The DNA here is from genome assembly GCF_000006295.1 of Pediculus humanus corporis. Lineage (NCBI taxonomy): Eukaryota > Metazoa > Arthropoda > Insecta > Psocodea > Pediculidae > Pediculus > Pediculus humanus. Next base: position 403,245 of record NW_002987838.1, on the reverse strand, counting down.
GATTCATAACAATACAATATAATATGGTCGACCATTAAATACAATTCTTATTATCCTTTATGTAATTCTATTTATTTAAAAATTTTTTTTTTTTTGTAATAATCTGAAACCTAAACACAAGTGTAAAATATAAAGCGATTATTTAAGCATAAAATAAATAATAATAATAATAATAACTTACCTTGATAAAATCATATTTGAAGAAATTTTGCCTTATTATAGAAAAAAAAAAAAAAAACTATTAACATTAAAGTTTCTATAAAGTTTTCAGTTATAAATCAAATCAAAACTTTTTTTTAAATAATGAAATTATATATTTTTTAACACTGATTAAAAAAGAAAAGAAGGGAAAATAATTTTATTTATATGTAAAGTTATTAACAGTAAGAAAACTAATGAAAATGTTTTTTAAAAGTTGTAAAAGCTTTAAGCTGATTTGAAAGAAAACCGCGCCGGAGCGACAGCAGTACAACACTGAATCAAGCAAACAAAAAAGAAATAAAACAAAAAGGTAGTTTACATTCACATTCACATTAAAAAAAAAAAATGAAATTTCTTTTTTTTTAGTTTTATAATAATAAAATAAAAATTATTTTTTCCCGTCACGCACACTTTTGTATTTAGGTATAATTCATTTCACCACAACCAAACCACCGACTCAATTTAAACTCGATTACGTTCCATTTTGAATAGTGAATGAAGCGCAACTAGTGTGGAAATATCAAAAGTTTTTTTGTGAAACCGAATTATTTGAATTTTGGCGCCTAATTTTCCATTTGTATTTTTATCTTTTCTTATTAATCAAAAACCGTTTTTTTTTTTTATTTTTATAAATATAAATTTTAAAAACGAAACGTTAAAAATATAAATTGTATTCCTTTTAATTTTGAAAACATCGTTTAACGTATTTATTCGCGTTCGAAAGTTGTCGTCACGTTTGCCAAAAAAAAAAAAAACATGTCCGCCGGGGACAATTTTTGCCATATCGGAAGTGACGAAATCATTTATAAACTTATGTGAAAATTTCAAAATGGCGGGTAAATACATTTGCAAAACCAAAACAAAACATTAAAAAAAATTTTTTTTTTTTTTTTTTTGCATTTTAAACATAACCTAATTTTTTTTGTTGATAAAATAAAATTACTATTCGAAACGTAAAATATAATTTGTTAATAATTATACCTTAAACCGTTAATTTAACCCATAAAAAAAAAAAAAAAAAACGGTCAAAATAATTAAATGCATGAAAAATGGCGGCGGCAGCAGCAGCAACATTATTACTACTTAATTTTAACCATTTTTAACTTTTAAATTATAATTTTATGTTTTAACAAACAGATTTCGTTTTAAAAAAAGAAAGAATTTAACATCATCAATATTATAAATAATTACATAAATTCTTATGTTTATATTTTTCCCTTTTGGTTTTTTTTAAAAGTTCCAAATGTTGTTAAATGTTGAATGATTTTTTTTTTTTTTTAAACAAAAAATGTTTATAAATTTTTTTTTTTTTTTTAACGACCACAATTTTTATTATTGTATAACACTTAAACAATTTAATAAAAATATTTAAATAAATTTTATTATCAAATGTATGGAAAGAAAGAAAGAAAGAAAGAAGGTACAAACTTGTGGTAAATTTTTATTTTTCAACCAAAAAAAACCTTATTTACTTATTTAAACAAATAAAATTTTAATAAATAAATAAATAATCACTTTTCCTTCATTCCTTCTTTCCTTTTTTCCTTTTAGGGGGGGAAGGTTTTCTTTTGTTTCCATTTTAATTTTTATTAACTTAGTATTAAAGGGTCATCTATCATTCACCTGTCATTATAAAAAAAAAGAAAAGTTAATAAAAAATTAAATGTCTTCAATATACAAATTTTTTTTATAAAAGAATTGAATAGAAGAAGCAGAAGAAGAAGAAGAAGAAGCATGTATGTAACTAATTTCGTATCCATAGTAACTCCCGAATAAAAAAGGGGGATAGTCAACCCCTATAGTTAAAGTAAATTTACTTCAACAACAACAACAACAAGAACAACCTTTGTGTGTTTGTAACCTTTATTTTTATTATTATTATTAAAAAAAAAATACAAATTTAAAATGTTATGCCTTTATGGTTTTGATGATGATGATGATGATGATGGTGATGATGATGATGATGATGAACGATAAATAGAAAAAATTTCTTTTTTCCCTACTGGATTTTTTATATATTCGATACAAAACAATCAAATTCTAATAAAAATTTTTTTTTTTGTTTCAAACCCCAAAATCTAAAATTAGAATGAAAAAAACGTGGAACGTATAACAATACCCCCCAAAAAAAGGAAGGGGGGGATTTAAAAGAAGTATTTAAAAAGAAAAAGGTAAACAAAACAAAATTCGTTGGGGAGTATTATAAATTACATAAGCGAAACATAGAAAATAATAAAATCTATAAAATCCTATTTAAATTTTTTTTTTTTTTGAATTCGTCCGAAAGTTTATAAAAGAATAATAATAATAATAATAGCACTGTAAAAAACAGACGTGGAAGAAGAATATAAAACATTATTTTCCCCTTCCTTCCCTTTCCTCTCTTCCCTCCTCCCCCAAATCGTAAAATTTTAAAAATCATTTAAAGAAATCGTTTTGGTTTTATTTAAATTATTATTATTATCATTTGGGAAAATTTGTTTAAAAAATTTCTTCTGCTTTTCTTACTTTATAATTTTCTTCCCTTCTGTAAGTATAAAATTACGGAAAAAAAAAACCGATTCGATAAAATTTTTTTTTTTTTTTTAAATTAATTATTAACGATTTCAATTTTTCCTTTTCAATTTCAAAATGGATTCCTCCCACAAAAGAGAGTGAGAGAGAGAGAGAGAGAGATGGGCCGATTGTTATAATGACAACCCTTATTATTGGTTTAAATAAATTATTTAATTTTTTTTTCCAATGCATGTTTTACGATAATTTTCCGGCCATCTTTTTTCACCGATCGATATTTGTTCAGTAAAAACAAAAAAACACGCGAACCCTTTCCTTATCCATTAAAAATTAAACGTATCGAATATTTATATTAATTCCTACCGTTACCCACACCCACCCCCCTCCCTCCCTCCCTCCCGCCCCCAAAAAAAACCTGAAATTTATGACGTCACATAAGCAAACCGACGAGTATTAATAAAAAAAAAATGTCGGATTTAAATTTATTATTAAATAAAAAACGTTATAAATTTAAATCCGTTACAATATTTACGACGATGATGATAATAATAATTATTAAATTAATATTATTTTAAATAATTTATTAATAACATAATTTATTCGATAAAAAGCTAATAATAATAATAATAATAACCGTTCGCTACACCAAAAAAAAAAAAATAAAAACAAATAAAAAATTTTTTTTTTATGCGGACATAATCACAACATACAATTATTATTAATATTAATAATATACATAATAATAATAATAATTTTATTTAATAAATGCAGATATGTAAACGTACTTATTGTAAATAAATAAATGCTTATTTATTATTATTATTATTATTATTATTATTATTATTACTTAATAAAAACATTTAATTGTCGCGAGAGAGTGAAAAGATACAAGTAAAAAAAAATAAAAAATATAAATAATATTATTATTATAATTATTTGAACTTTGTTCTCTCCTAAATAGATAATAATAATGATAATAAAAACAATATTCATCGATTAGATTTTATTAAATAATAAAAATAATAATAGAAATTTGTAGAAGTAAAAAAAAAAAGCTAACTACGTTTTGATTTTTTTTTTTTTTTTATTTATAAAAAAAAATTCTACACATCAGTCTTCGAATTATTGTTATTGTTATTATTATTATTATTATTATTATTATCATTATCATCATTATGATTATCATTATTATTTTCTACGGAATTTAAAAAAAAAAAAAAAAAAAAAAACCTGTAAAAATTTTTAAAAAAAATATTATGCGTCTTTTTTTTTTCTTTTGTATCAATTCACTCTTTACATTTTATTTTATTATTATTTAATAAACGGGGGGGTGGGGAGAGGGGGTGTAGGTCAAAGGTCGCTACAAAAAATTTTCTCGATTTTCGAACGTTTCTTTCTTTCCTTTTTTTTTTTACAAAAAAATGTAAAAATGCAAAAAGTAAATAAGAAACGTTCGCGTGACGTTCGAATTCCCTTTTTCAAACGGCTTTTTATCGAACGTCTAAAGGGTTGTTCTACCCCCAAAGGGAAAATTTTTTTTAAAAAAATTATAAAAACCACCCCCCGAAGAAAAAAAAAAACATTTTTAACCTCCTTTTTTGTAACGCCTCCCACTCCCACAACCCACACCCACACACACCCACAATCCACGTGCGTTTTCTTATTATTATTATTATTTTTTCTTATTACAATACGCATATAAAATAAACGCACGTAAATTAATTATTAATTACATAAATTTAAATAATAATAATAATAATAAAAATGTCGGAAAGATTAATAATTAATTACATAATTAATAAATTTAATAAATAATAAAATAAAAAAATTGTTCCCGATTTATATAATTTAAAAATCAGTCGTTTGTTCGCATTACAAACCAAAACGTTCATCAACATCTAATATGAACCTACAATTATTATTATTTATACATAAATATATATATTATTAATAAATAAATACATAAAGCGTTGCGTACATAAATATTTATGTAAAATATCATATTATTATCATTATTATCATATTTTTTTAAAAATAATTTTTAATACTGAACAATAGTATTATTATTATTAGTCCCCAAAGTAAAAATTACAAAAAATTTCATTTCAGTCGTCGTTATAATTCAGGTACCTAACAAAAAAAAAACCTTTTTTATCATTATCATTATTATTATTTGTTTGTTGCCGTATAAAAAAAAAATTATTGTCGTTTGTGTTTGTTTTGTTTTGTGCTTATTTATGTAAAATATTATAATAATAATAATTTAATTATTTATTTATTAAAAAAATTAATAAAAACATTTAATTTGACTTGTGATATCAATTTTATTTCTCTTTTTGGTCACGTGATGTATTAAAACGAAAACTAATCAATTAATAATACTAAATAATAATAATAATAATAATAATAATAAAGATTTTTTTTGTTTTTTTGCTATTAAAAATTGATACAAAAAAAATATAAAAATAGTTTTTTTGTTTTATGGAAGACAACAATCAATACTTTTCTAATTTCAGATTCGTTAATTAAAAAATTATAGCGTTCAGATTATTATTATTATCTTAACTAAAAAATTATTCTTTGGTGATTGGGGGGGGGGGAAATACCTTAAAAAAAAAAAATCCTACGAATACCTACGAATTATTATTATTATTTTACACGTCGATGATATAAAAGTTAATTACTAATTTATAAAATATTTAAATAATTCTCCCAATTTATACTTATTATTATTATTATTATTATTATACTGTGATGAATGTTATCGGAATTGAAATTTCCGATATCGATTGATTGTAACGAAATCGATTGATTTTTTATAATTAAAATTTTACGAGAGTATTTATATGGCAAACGCATCCATTTTCTTTTTATCTACAAATAATAATCACCGTCAAACGACATGTTTTCCTTCATATTTTTCATTATAATATAAACTAAAATAAAGTTTATTATCATCATCTATGATATATTTTATATAAAAAAAAAAAAAAAAAAAACTGACTATAATTCATGCAATCTTTGGTTCGTTTTATATTATGTAAATTTATGCTTGCGTCCTTACATATATATATCAATACTGAATTTATTTCCAAATTTTTCTTTTTTTCTTCTCCATTAATATATAATAAAAAAATTAATAAAGAAAAAAAGAATTCATTATAATTCAGTATCAATATAAATTTAAAGCTACATATACGTCGGTTTTATCTTATACGCTTTCTTCCATATTTCGCATAAGCAAACGGTCGAATGAAATCTATAAAATATGGCCAATGGCATGGACACGTGAGTTATTATGGTCCATGCCCAGAGACCGTAAAAATGCAATTGAATCGGATGTGATTCCGCTCGGCTTTTTTCCAAAGTGTTTATCGCCCACATGGCAAGATTCGTGACGAGGAGAAATGTTATTATTTCCCTTCCGGGTTTACGTCGAAATTGTTCGGGAGTCACGCAACTCCTCCGATAAGCATCCAATACGAACATAGTTTGACACGTCGTCTGCAAGAGACTCGCGAGAGCCGTTATCAAAACCAAAACGGTATTTTTTTCGATCGTGAAATGTCCGCCGATGACCGTGAAAGTCGAGTATATAAACATTCCCGTTTGTGCTCCGATAAGCAATATGTTGTCCAATTCCAAATTTCGTCCGACTTCGAATTTAAGTTGTCGTACCTGAATCATATAATACGCATCATATACACGTACATATCAAATGTACTAAACACTACATACTAAATGTACTCCCACATACCTGAACCATTCCTATGAGTGTAGCCAAAGTTGAGAGACCGTACAAAGTGAGTTCGCATATGTTGACTTCCATTACGGCCAAACTCACAAATTCCGGTTTGGATATCAAAACGAAAAATAAAATCAACGAAATTATTGTTAAAACTAATATGAGTATCCCGACGAAGAGTCCTTTGTGTGCTCCCGCACAATCCACGCTGTAGTGATGGGGAGAACGACGATAATGAGTTTCGTGGAGGCCGAGTTTTTTAACGTCCGACGATGGACTCGTTCTCGGTGCAACTTTCGATATGTTTTTCCACATGACGTAAAGTATGGCCGCGCATATGAGAGAGTATTCGATGGTGCAGGGAAAAAGGAAACCGCTCGCATCTTGAACGAGGGAACCGATTATATTAGTACGACGACATTCGTAAATGTGATGCGGTCCTTTTAGTCCTCTTGTGACGCGTTGATGATGATGATGATGATTATGATGACTCTCTGACAAATTGGATAAGTGAAACGAATGAGGATTCATTGAAAACAAGCCTGCAATTAGAAAAGGTTAAGGTCACGCACGGGGGTCAAATTTTTTTTTATCATTTTTATATAAATATTTTATACCTATATTCGTGTGCCTGTGTTGTAACATGAGAGTACCATTTTCCGGATCGTAAAATGTTAATATTTCATGTTTAGTTTCTTGTATTAAAACGCTTAACCAAACTGAAAGGTTCGTTCCGATCATGTGCATCAAACCGAATCTCGCCAAAACTTTGTGTTTGAAAAATTTCATTTGCTTTAATAAAAAAAAACGGACATTTTGAAATATAATTCGTATACTCTTGGAGAAACGAAGAAGTTTTTTTTAATTTATATTTTACCTCATCGTTAAGAAATATAAAATACATTTGTATAAAAATAAATGCCATTCTCGTTGCCGGTGTCAATGCTAATAAAACATTATGACATTTTGTATCTCTTTCAAGTTCGAAATACTGTCCAAATTCTAAACCTGAATAAATCATGCTACCAATGCCAAATGCTGACAAAACAAAAAAATTATTTAATTGTTAATGAACTCGGAAAAAAAAAAAAAAAAAAAATTACTCATAATTTTTTTTAATCAAGGCTAACAATAGTAAATATTCCCATTAGACGTAACGTCGTTAATGCATTTAAAATTTAAATTAACATAATTAATTTGCTTCCACAAATAATTGTAATGCTACGCGTGACAAATAAGGCCCTTTTTTCACTTTTCCACATGAGAAGAAAAACACTAATAAGTATTTAATGAATAATCTCCCTCCCCTCCCTGCCATCTCGAGTACCTTCCCCCCTCTCTCTCACTTATCATTTCCTCTAATTACATAAAATAAATTTTTTACCAACTTTGATTACTCAACCTTAAATAAATTAAGTAAAAAAAAAATGTATAAGATTTTAAATTATGATTGGGGTTTTTCACTTTAAAGTAGTGAAAATTTCACTTTTCTTTTTTCTTTTTGTAATTATTATTATTATTATTATTACACTCACCAACTGCACCCATTCTAAGATAAAAACTTCCATAATGATACTGATTGTAATTATCGGTTGAATTTTGACTCTTCGAATGCGGCCTGTAATTTTCTTCTGTTGCCACGCTCAATTCCGTATCCGTTGGATTTTGAGTCGTGCCACTGCAATCCGATCCGGAGGATTCACTATTCGATTCGTTTTTTCTTTCTGTTAATTTATAAAACCGAAAATTGCGTTACGCGGGGTCGTTAATACAAAAGCACATCCTGGAGTGTAAATATACTCACTGGGAGAATTGTTATTATTATTATTATTATTTCTCGATTCGATCGATCTATCACGAAGCATTAAAGCATACATGTACAATAAAAATAACATGCTTCCAAAATATAGATATAAATAAAACCATTCGTAAAAAGATGATGGAATATATGTCGATATGACTTCCGCCATTGGAAAAGCAATTCCCATGACTACAAGAAGTTTGCCATACAATGCAGATAAAGTTGAAGCCAAAGCATCGCTGTTAATGATAATAATAATAATAGTAGTAAAATTACAATTTATAATCGTTAGTATTATTATTATTATTATGTAGAATGCTTACGATCCCATTCTTTTCCAATCAACCTGAAGTTGTTCCAATCTCGAGGGCCTTTTAAGAAAATTTGCTTGAAATAATTGATGTCCGGGTTGATACATGTACGGAGTCAAAATGTGTCGATTGACACCCAAACTGAAACATTATCGTAAGACGAGATGGATTATAAAATGTGGTGAATGATTATCAGGTTTTCGAGATTAAAAGGAAAAAACTCACTCCGATCTATCAGAAGATTCATCACGTCTAAGAGGTTCGGTACGAACTCTTTCTTGCTTTCTATTAGGTGGCGATGATTGATGACTTAGAGTTTCCGGGCTTACAATAACAGCACTCGGTGAAGCTGGCGAAGGTAGTAGAACAGGTTCCGTAAGAGCCGCGTGCCGGCTTCCCGGAGGAAGACCAGGCCAACTACAATAAATAAAAAAAAATCATTTCAACATTTGAAATTAGAAATAATTGAACAAAATGAAAACATGAGGAAACATTCAATCAGAATTTACAGGTGACCTTCAGCAATAATGTAACTCCTCACAATTTTTTTTTTTTTTTTTTTTTATACCTCTTAACACTTATGTTTCATTTTAAAAATGTTTTTAAAAAAAAAAAAAAAACTCTTATTTAAAAAAATTTCTTTTTTCATTTAAACAAATTTGTTTAAAAAAAAAAAAAAAAAAACTTTAATTTGGAAAAAAGGAAGGAAAACTAACAAAAACTATTTTAAAAAAAAAAAAACTTGACTTTTTCGTACTAATAATAATAATAATAAAACGTTAAAAAAAAAAATAATAATAATAAAATTTTGATTAAACCCCACACGTACCTTACCGAAGCTTGTTTGGTAATTAAAGCCATATTTAAGGTAACACTTAAACACCGAACAACCAAACAAACCTTCTAGAAAGATATTTGTTAAGTGACCGCCCTAACGAAATCATTTTCAACTACTAAAAAAAGTTTCTCTCTCTCTCTCTCACTATCTCTTTCTATCTCTTTCTGACTGCAAATTACAGCGTCATTATCGATGATTACCCAGCTCTCTAAAGAATAGGGAAGTTTGTTTTAACTACGGTCAAATTATATTAATTTCCATTATAAATCATTTAGTAAATAAAAAAAAAAAAAAAAAAAAAATGGAGAGTACTACTTTTCGTACAAAAAAAAAAAAAAAAAAAGATTTTCTTTTAAAAAATTTTCATTCTTATTACCCATCATCTTGTTTAACAATTTCAAAATTTTTTTGAGAATCAGCTATTGTTGCTTCTTCATCATCATCATCATCATCATCATCCATTTCTAATATTTCATTATCGTGCAATCCTGATGTTGTGGCAACTTCTTCAATATCGGAATCAATTCCCTGTGCAAAATCCATGTAAAATGAATCTCTTGAATCTGATGAACCTCTTCTTAGTTTAAGACTTAAATCAGGTGAACTATCTCCAATATTTTTTCCAGCCATTTTTTTTCCTTCTTTTACACTCCTCAATTTTTTTCTTATGTATCTTTTTTGTAATTATTTATGCCATAATTTAATTAAAAGTGATGCACTGGAAAAAAGAAAGTTTTTTAATTTATGTATTTTTTTTTTTTGTTATCGACAAACATAATTAAAATGATTTACTTTACTTTGATGTGAATCGAAAAAAAATTCTTTGTGCTCCCTTCTTCATGTTGGTCGATTCCTAATTTTATTACATTGTTCTGTATAAAAAAAAATTTTTTTTTAAAAGCTTTGTGGTTTATTTTCTCTGATCTATTAATACACACCACATGACTAAACACTTTGTTAAATAAATAAATATACTCAGCAACATCTAATAAGGTCCTGGGGCAGGAGTCTTAAAAATAAAACAAATTTTTTTATCTTATTTAAACCTGCCGATTATTTTTTTAGTTTCCGACTTAACAAGGTTCTCAGGTTTAACATTAACATTACACCCCCCTTTTTTTCTTAATGCGAAAACATTTTAAATGATGTAATTAGTCAAAAAAACCTTTTAATCATATAATGTAACTTTTCAAATGTTTAAAAAAATTTTTTATGGTTTCATTCAGGTATAATATTTTGCAAAATGGTCATGTTCATGTAACAAACGATAATTTGTGGTAATTAAATACTGAATGAATGCAATATATAATAGTGAGTGCATGGGGTGGAGAATTATTCGAATGAGGCATTGAAATGTCTTGATAATAATAATAATACATAAATTTTGCATTTAAACATAAAATATACAAACCTATCACATTGTGTGTGATGCATGGTGTTAATAAATATATTAAAAATTTGTTTCTTTACACCAAAAAAAAAAGGAAAATTTTGTAAATTATTGACAGGTATTCGATATTAACCTGATTCTTCTCTGAGTAATTAATCACAATTCGAGAAAATTCCCGTCATTGAAAGATTTGAACAGTTTTTATAATTTTAACAACATTTTTATATATGTCACTTCATTCTCCATCCTTTTGTATGATAATTATTCAAAATGAAAAATTTCAAAGAAGTTTGAAAAAAAAAAAAGGAGAGAGAGAACAAAAAAGAAAAACCTTAAAGTGTTTTATGAATGAACAATAAAAGAATCGTGAATATTAAATAATAACGATATTTTAATTATTACCATCATCATCATCATCATCATTTTTTTTTTTTTTTGACGTTTCTTATAAACAAACGTGATAACTTATATATCATTATTAATAAACAAACACAACAAACATTTTAATAAGTAATATAAAACTTACATCACGGTAATTAAAAACGAAAAGTAAAAAAAAAAAAAAAAAAAGAATAAAAAAAAAAAAAACGGTTTTAAATACAAACGGAAGACATTTGAATATTAAAACTAAAAAAAAAAAAAAAAAAAAAAATAACGAAACGAACCGGAAATTACGAAACGACTAAAAAATAAATTCGCGAAATAATAATAATAATAATTTATATAAAACACTAACAAAATAATAATAATAATAGTAAATGAATTTTTTTACATGTAAAACGAAAATGAAAAAAGTAATAAATAAACGATGAAAACAAAATGAAGGTGGTAGCAGTAGCAATGGCGGTGGTGGTGGTGGTGGTAGTGGTGGTAGTAGTGATTTTTTAGGCCTATACACGGGCACTTTAAAGGCGGGGTAGTTGGACTATACGCGTGTAAAAAGGGTATAAAAGCTAAAAAAAATTTTTTTTTAAACCGGGTGAAATTATTATTATTATTATTATCATTAAATAAATAACGATCAATTCACAATAAAATAATAATAATAATAATAATTTGTTGTCGTTGCGGTGCATTAGTCACGCGATTTAAAAAAAAAAAAAAAAAAATTAATGTCAACGACTTTAAGTTCATAGTTTTCATCAAAAGATTAATAAAAGACACACAAAGGCTCCCCTCCCCTCCCCCCCTCAAAAAAAAAAACAAAAACAAAATGGCTTCACGAGTGTAATTAATCCTAAAAAAAAATTGAATTCTCTCTGGGCATTAAATTAAATTTAAAAAAAAAACAAAAACAAAATGGCGGAGGGATATTTAACGTTCAGATTTTTGACATTAAATAATTTATTAAAAAAAAAAAAAAAATTCAAACGATCGATGAACGTCGTGTACATAATCATCATCATCATCATCATCATCATCATCATTGATAATAATAATATTTTTATGATTGATAACGGAATTATATAATTTTTTTTTTGTAAGATTAATGATAATTCACACGTTTTAAAATGTTAAATCACATTAAAAATAAGAAAAATTAAGGGCAAAAAAAAAAAAAAGATTATCATCATTAATGAAAATTATTATTATTATTATTATTATGGTAATAAAAAACTTAATGATGCAAATTTATTATTATTATTATTATTATTTAAATGATATTAAAAAAAATTTTCACCATATAATTTTCCTGCGTTGAATTTTCCTTTTGTTTATAATACGCATGCTCTTAAAATAAATGAGAGTTAATATATTTTTCAATTTCATCCCCTTTTCAATGGATGGATTTTCTGGATGGCTTAGGGTAGAAAAAAAAAAATCCCCGAAAAACAAACGAATTCTTATCAATGAAAATCACAAGGAAGACATTTTTGATTTTTTTTTTTTTTTTAATTAATTAAACGTTTTCCATCATTTCATTCATTTTACACATCATTTATCATTAACAAACACGTGATGCAAGTTTAAAAATGGGGATGGTGAAGACATATTTATGACTTTTTTTCAAATAAATCATTTTAATAATTATCATCATCATTATTATTTTTATATAATATATTTTAATAATTTTTATTTCGTTCTAAATAAAAAAAAAAAAATGAAAAGCTATTAACAAATAATTAATAATAAATTTAAATTATACAATATTATATCTTTTATTATTATTATTATTATCTTATGTGACTTTTTCTTTTTCTTTCTAACGTAATCTTATAATAATTTTTTTTTATTAATACGTACATGATTATATATTTATTTATTATTTTAATAATTTAGTTTTATAATAAATAAAATAAAATAAAAAATGATATAAAACTATAAAATCTCTGTGTGTGTGTGATTAAAAATACATTTTAATAAATTATTTAATTTTTTTTTTTTTATTACCTTCTCTATTGATTTCTCTATCGATTAAATAATAAATAATAACTTTCAAAATTGCCAATCAATCAATCAATCAATCAATCAAATTATCATCTCTAGTGATTTTTATTTTAAAAAGAAAACATTTTGGAAGCGAGAAAAAAAAATTTTTTTAAAAAATTATTTCATTAATTATTACAACTCATTAATTTTTAAAAAAATTTACATTGTATTATTAACTTTTCCATTATTATTATTATTATTATTATTATTGCACCCACATTTTACAATAAGTAAATTATTAATTAATAAGAATATATTTTATGTGACTGGATATTAATAAATTCAGCAAATTAATACTATAACACAATATGATAAATAATAACAAATGATAATAACTTTACATGAGTAAGTAATTATATGTAAATAATTTTTTTATGCTTAATAATAATAATTTGTATATATTATTAAAAAAAAAAAAAAGTTTTCCAATAATAAATGTACTACTAATTACTAACTTTACTTTTTTTTATAACGTTACAAAAATAAATATTTAATTATTATGTAATTTATTAAATATGGCTTATTTTTTATAATACGATTATTTGCTCTTTTAAATTATTTAAAAAAAAAAAAAAAAAAAATCGATGAGATTGCAAAACGCAAACTATTGCAAATATTATTTTTTTGGTAACAAAACAACAAAAAAATTATAAAATGTGTTTTATTATTATTATTTTAGAAAATTTCCTCACTGTGAGGAAAATTCAAAAATGTCTCCTTTGATCGGTTGGGGGGAAAAATAAAATTTTTTTCATTGAATTCATCCCACGCAGGATTTCCAGGCAAATCCACCGCAAGCAAGAGACATTAAAAGGTATAAAACAACCTAAAAATAATAATAATAATTTATATATTCATACCTATTTTTCATTTTCTTTAAACTAATCAATTTAAAAAAAATATTTTACCACTGCTATGGCTCCGATTAAAAGGTAACATTTAACATTTTTCCAAAAAAGAGCTCTAGATAAATTTCTACTGGTTTGTCGAAATGAAACAGACTGGAAAAAAATAAAATAGAGAAAAATGCTATGTAAAACCATGTCACATTTTAATAATAATGTTTATTTAAACTATAACAAAAAAAATTAATTTGTTAACTTACTGTCGAAGTTAAATTTTCAGTCTTATTTATAAGTAATTCTAATCGTTCTCCTCGAGTGGCCACACTATCTATAAAAATTATCCCAAATGAGTAAATAATTATAAAAAAAAATTCAATAAAATAAATATAAAAAGTAAAATTTAACACATTTCACACATTACCTATATTTTTAACCATAATTTTTTTCAATTCATCCAATTCTCCGTGAACTTTTGATATTGTATCTAAATTACGATTATTCGAATAATATTTCATTTGATTGGCTAAAACTCTTGAAAATTCCGAATCTAAAGAATAAGCAATCGCTGTTTGCGCTTTGGTTCCAAACATGCTGTTGAATTTATTTTTGATTTCATTGAGAAAAAGAAATGCTCTAGATCTTTCAAATTCCTAAAAATTTTAATTTTAATCATAAACTTTTACCAACGACTGACTTGGTATTAAAGGGGGGGGGGAAAAAAAAAAAAATTCAAATCAATTTAAAACTTACATCATCTGTAATGCACATATAAATAATACCATTTTCTGATATGTAATGAAATAAGTAATTATCATGACTGTAAGTGAGCTTGGAATCTTCCGGAGAAATTTGTTTGAGAATTTGTTCTGTGACTTCTTGAAAGTTTCCAGTACATGATGCATATTTTGTGAGAATAGTGATTCCTCTACTAATAACTGAATATAAAATGGTCATAATGTATTTATCTTATGAACCTAAAATAAATTCGAGTGATTAAATACGATAAAATTGTTTTAAGAAATGATATTCGAAAGTGAAACAAAACCGACTACGTTATTAAGTTTAACGATAGACATTAATAAAATTATTTTAATTTATTTAAACAAAATATATTTAAAAGTTATGTATTAAGAACATAAACTTATTTAAAGTAAGGGAATCAATAATAAAACAATTTTTAAAACTTTTAAAATTATTAGAAAATTTAAAAATTTATTTATTAGTTACCCAAAAAAAAGTTAATCATTGATGTTTGATTAAATAAAAAGGTGTTATTCATACACAATTTTCAATTTAACATGAAAGCCATTTAAATGAAATATGAATTTAACAGCAAATCAAATAAACCATTTAAAAAATTTAATTAATTGATGTGATTCATAAATTTTTACCTTTTTTTTTTTAATGTCATTAAAATTGAAATCGAAATGAAATATTTCTTAACGAGACAATTACGGCTTTAAATTAATTAAAATAATATAATTTGGTTTTAAAACTTAAATGACAAATAATAAAAATGTTGTTTTTAAAATAATAAAATCCCAAAAAAGAAATTTCAAAAAAAAAAAAAAAAAAAAAAATTAAGAAGAAATGATATGAATATTTGACAGGAGAATTTCAATAAGGCAAAACTCATATAATATTAATATAAAATTTTATATAATAATTTATTTTAATATAAACATAATCGAATTTTTCAAAAGAAGAATTTTAATTGGAGGACAAAGCAGTACCGAATAAAAATTTAATTATCATATTAGTTATGATAAAAAGTATTATCAATTAGTATTATTATTATTTTACGACGTAGTTAAAATGAAAGTATTTAAAAGTAAAAGTTTTCGTAAATTTAATGATTTTTAAAAAATATTCTGTTAAATATATAAAATACTCACTGTCACGCGAAAAAAAAAAAAAAAATTAAATAACAATATAAATTAATTACAAATCGGAATTAAAAACTTCAACAATTTGGATAAGTTTACACGCCATTTTGTTACATAACAAATGCCAACATTGAAACTCGAAATAAAAAATTTTCTTTGGAATTAATGACAGGGAATACAAAAATTATTTTTTTTTAACACTTTTACTTTTTTCTTTTTGTAAAACTACTTTTATTTAAAACGTGTTATTAAAATAATTACATTTCCGTAATAATGATTTTAACGAGAGAAACATGATAAATATTTTCAATTAATAATATAGAAAAATCATAAGTTATTAAATACTATATTAATACTCCCGTTAAAACTTAACGATTTCTTTTTTTTTTTTTTTTTTTAAATAAAAAATGTAATTAAAATTTTCAATTATTTAGGGTAAGAATTGAAAAAACCTCAAAACAAATTCAAAATTTGTGTAATTATGTTAGATTACATAAAATTCGTGCTTGAATTTTTAAAAAACTTTTCCCAACCACAAATTTCGGTAATAAATTCCATTTTTTTCAACCATTAAACGTTTTTAAACATCTATTAACTAATAAACATTTATTTTATTACTCAAACCGATCATTTTTAACTTTTCATTTCTCAAAAAATTATCACAAAACATAAAATTAATCCGTTAAAGCATTTCTTCTATAAATCCAATTTAAACGACTTGATGGAAAAAACGTTTCCATTTCAAGCGTATCGACACATATTTCATAGAATAAATAACACATTTTCGTTTCTTTCCACGTTATTGAAAAATGAATATCGGAGGCTTTGTAAAATCAAAATATTTATTACGTCATGTATTAAAAAGAAAAAAATGTAAATAAATCAAAATACAAAATACAAAAAAATAAAAAAAAATTAAAATTTTCCTTTTTTTAAATTTAAAAAAATTAAAAAATAATGATAATTTATCAATGGGCACATTTCTTCTGAATATATCAATTTAAATTTCGATAAGAGTAATAAAGATAAATTTATTAAATAAAGATTAAAAAAAAAAAAAAAAAATTTAAATGAAAAACACATGGCTGGGTGAGTAAAAGAAAAAGAAAAAATAACGAACTTTTTTTAAAAAGGAACGACATGAATGTTTTCCATTAATTTACGAATGTGTAAAATATAATAGATAGATAGATAGATAGAAAAAAAAAAAAGAAAGAAAGAAAGAAACACAAACGTGCATAAATTTATTCTCAAAAAGAAAAAAATAATAATACTTTTTCGCTGTTAAAAATCCACCCAAAAAAATTTTTTTTTTTTTTTTATTTACGACGATAAAATGAAAAATAAAAATTCGTTATAAATAATAATAATAATAATAAAAGAAAAAACCGCAAAAAAAAAAACGAGAAAGTGAAAAAAATTGAAAACAAAGGATTATATACGTTATAAAAATGTTTAACGGACAACAGGATAATTTTAAAAATTCAATTATCAATCATAATAATAATAATAATAATAATAAAATTTTCTCGTTTATAAATATAAAAAAAGGATTTGAATTTGAAAAAATCATTTGCGACGAAATTGACAACAAACAACAGCAACAACAACAACAACAACACAAAATCGATAGTAAATGTAAATTTTCCGTTGATTTGATGCCCATTGCAGAAGAAAAAATAATAAGGAAAAGAATTAAATCCATCGAACCGGAACATCCGGTTAAAAAATTCAAACGTTTTGATTCATCTAAAAAAAGATCCTCGCATAAAATTGACGATATATTAAATTTACGTAAAAAAATATGTTACTGACCGAAAATAAATTCCCCCGCCCATATCCCCAAAACAAATACGAAAAACACATCGTGAAAAATTTTATGTGAATATTATTATTATTATTATTATCATAAATATTAAGGCTAATATTATTATTATTATCAATTTAATAATCATTCGAGTTTAAATGTAATAAATAAATAAATAAATTTATAAATTTAAATAATTTTCTTTTCCTCCTTCTTCTTCTGATCCTTTTTAACGTAAATTATGTTTTTTATGTTTTATGTTGTCCTTTTAAAAACAATCAACCAATTATTATTATTATTATTATTATTATTATTTCGTAAACGACATTTTTAAAATACGTTCTCGAAAATATAATAAAAAAAAAAAAAAAAGGGAAAATTCGATGTAATTTCCACGATAATATTTCATTTACATTTGTAAAAATTATATTACGTAAAAAAAGTGAAGTAATGGCGACCTTAATTTTTTACCTTTTTATTACGTAATGATAATAATAATAAGTAATTTAACGAACGTTTATTTTATTATCATCATCATCATCGTCGTCGTCGTAACATCACAAACAATCATTTAATGGATATTAAACGTCGTTTATCATTACGATTATCATTCGATATTTTAAAAACATTATTATTATCATCACGTGACTTTGACAACAACAACAACAAACAACACAATCGTTTGCTGTTGCTGTCGGAGGGCTAAAAAAAAAAAAAACAAATTTTTTTTATATATATACGTGCATGATGAAAAATTTTTTTAAATTTTTTATTTATAATTGAGCATCATACATTTATTATTATTATTAATATTTATCTAATAATCATTATTATTATCATTATCATCATCATCATCATCGAGGGTAATAATATATGTATATATATCTAACTACATATAATATAATAAATAACAATTAAATAGTAACATTAAAAAAAAAAAAAAAATTTTTTTTTTTTTTCGAGGGGGACCGACCCAATCAACGAACGAATCCCATCGAAAAAGCTGTGAGAGATTTTCTTTTCCTTTGTACACGTTTAATTATAAATTATTTGAGTTCAACGACCTTTATAATATCAATAAAATTATAATAATAATAATAATATAATTATCATTAACTAAATTCGTGTGATGCATTAAAACAAAATAAAAAAAAAAAATTCGGTAATAAATTAATAATAATAATAATATTATCATCAACTTTTTTTTTTTTGGGAGGGGGTGGAAAGAGGGAAGGGGGAAGAGAGGGGAAGGGAAGAAGAGGGGGGTTTATAGTTTTTCTAACGTTAAAAAAATAATAATAGTAATAAATAAATAAATAAATAATAATAATAGTAATAAAAGTGGGTTAATAAAATAAAAAAACAAATTAACGAAAAAAAAATAAATTAAATAATAATAATAATAATAATATTAATATTAATAATAATAATAATAATAATTTTCTCTCACAACCTCGTTGAATTTTTTTTATATGTATATAAATATATATATATATATATTAATAATTAAGTAACTTATTAAATAAAAAAAGAGGGGGAAATAAAAATAAAATAATAAATAAATAAATAATAAATAATAATAATAATAGTAATGATAATAATAATAATAATAATAATAATAATAGTAATAATAAGTGAAAATAATGAAATAAAAAAACATGATGCTTATTAATTTTTTATTATTTATTAATTATCATCATCATCATCATCATCATCATCATGACTACGCGTCGACGTATAATTCAATGAATGAATTAAAAAACTCAATGTTTCGTCGATCGATCGAGTGAATGAATGAATGATTGAATGAATAAATAATAAAAATTACAAAAAACTAATAAATAAATTCTTAAAAACTAAATTTTATAAAAAAAAAAAAAAAAAAAAAAATTATTTTTTATTAATTAATTAATTTTTTTTTTTGTCACAATGTGTACATTATTAATATTATTATTATTATTTGACTAGTGTCGATCGTAAGTAATTAATTAATTAATCGATTAATCGATCCATCGATCGATCGATCGATTACGATTTGGTATTTAATTTTTTTAATTTAAATTTTCACCCTGACGCGAATGACACTTTTTAAATTTCTTCTCTCTCTCTCTTACTCTCTTCTCCCATCTCTCTATCTCTCTCTCTCACTTTTACTTTCTTCTCTCTCTTAATTATTATTATTATTGTTAAGTATTTTTTTTTTTTTTAAATTATCAACTAATATTCTAAGTAACATTAACGTAATATCAATAATTTTTTTTTTTTTTTTTTTTTTTTATTACAAGAAAGAGGATCTTTTATTATTATTATTATTATTATTATTATTATTATTATTATTGATTTCTCATAAGTATATATTGATCGACGCAATAATAATAATAATAATAATAATTTTCGTGAAGGTAACCTAATTACAAAAATTATTAAGATTAGATTAAATGACGTCATTTTAAATATATAATTTACCTTACGTATTATTTGAATTAAAAAAAAAAATTTTTTTTTTTACAACCCATAACGTTAATTATTTAATGAATGATTGGGACCGCACACCCCCCTTTCCCTCCCACCAACCCCTCCCATTACACACGCACGTGTGTCACGTGATATTTAAATTCGATCATCATTAATTATGATAATTTATAAAAGGCCTCTCTTGGAAATTTATCAAATTTTTTTTTTTTATCTATTCCCAAAAATCTATTTTTTTTTCAACAACAAATATATATATATATATAAAATGATGATCGATAATAATAATAATAATAATGATAATAATAATTTTTTTTTCGCGTACAAAAATAATTTTGAGCTACATAAAAACAAATATCGCAAAAATAATTTATTTATTTATTCGGTATTCAAGCTCGTTGTTTTTTATTATTATTATTATTATTATTATTATTATTATTAAAAATTTTATTTGAAAATAAATAATGATAATTTTTTTAAGTAAAAAAAAAAAAGAAAAAATTTCGACGCATCAAATGGAAAAAAAAAATTTTAATTATCATCAGTCTTACACTTAAGTATTAACCGTTTAAATTTTTTATTTAATAAAAGAATTAGAATATTTATAATGTCGATCAATCAATCAATCAATGACTTTTATCAATAAAGATCCTCTTTCAATATTTTTTTTTTTAATGTTTTTGTTTTTTTGTTTTTTTTTTCCCGCATCATTCAGTCATTTTGTTCGTTCAAAAATTATACCTTAAATTTTTTTTTTTTCCTTATCACCAACCTTTGTACAAAATGGCACCTCAAAAAAATTTTTTTTTTTTTTTTTTTAAATTGTGGCGGTTGATAGATAATATTTTGTTTTGTTATAAAACAAATCACCGGATTTTATTCACTTATTTTTTTTTTTGTTTGTTCTTAAATTTTAAAAATCTTACCCTGCTACTGTACAATCATTATATATATATATATATATATATATACTTAAACGAAAAACGTGATTTATATTATTATTATTATTATTATTATTATTATTATTTAAACAAATAAAATAAAAAAAAAGTTCGTGAATTATAAGAAAGTACTTTTAAAAAAAAAAATTTCTTTTCTTCTTTACATACGTACATATTATTATTATTATCATTATCATAAACCGTCAGAATATAATTTTTTTTTTTTTTTAAGCGACCCCTGAGCCGCCATTTTGTTTTTATATAAAAAAAATTTAACTTATGAATAAATTTAAGTACCAACAATATATACTAATTTTTTTTTAAATTAAATAATTGTAACGTTAAAGTATATTAATAATAATAATAATAATAATAATAATTAAATAAAAAAAAAATTAAGTAATGTACTATATAGGATGCAGGCATTACTGCAGTCTTGCTTCTTGTAGCGTTGCACCGGCTGCCGCTGCTGCTGCCGCTTGATATGGAGATAAACCTGGAAAAGCTGTCGCGGCCGTAGCCTGTGGCAAACCTGCAGCTTGAGGCAATGCCGCGTACGTGTAGGGTGTCATGTATCCGGCGGCTGCTCCTGAGTACAAAGAAAAAAATTATTTCTTTTACGAATTTCGGTGTTTTTATTGAAACGGGAATGGGGGGAAGAGTCTCCACACACCCGTACACCTACCCGCAGCTGCTGCACTAGTGTATGGATAAGGATCGACCGGATAAGCCGCAGAACCTGGATACGTTGCCAAACTAGCAGCGGCTGCAGCATTTAAATTTTGATATTCGTAAAATTGCGATGCCAAAGCGCTCGCGTGACTTAAACTTGCTGCCGGTGGTAAAGGTACGATACCTCCTGGTGCGGCCAAATACGGAGATGGATAAACGTAACTCGGAGGAACTCTGAAATAATAAAAAATCAAACATTTTCATTTTGTTTAAACAAAATGTCGCTGTGGGATAACAATTACAAATTATTATTAGTGAGAAAGAAAAAAAAAAAAAAAAAAAACTTGACTCTCCATTTTTATTTTTAATCTGATGAGGGGGGAAAAAAAAACCTTCTTACTTCCCTTCCAAACAAAGGAAAATCGGCGGCGGCTACCGGGGAGGGAGGGGGAAAGGGAAATTCGTAATAGTTGTTTTAAAAAACATTTAAAATGGAGACAATTAACGAACGAACAAAAACAAAGAAAAAAAAAAAACAGGTGCTCAAACAAACAACAAACAAACAAACAGAAAAAAAAAACAATTTATTCCTTTGGATAAAACAAATTCACGCGCGCAATATATTTATATATAATATAATATAAAAAATAAAGAAGGCGGTGGAATAAAATACAAAAACAAACATGATTGGTCGTTGGAAAATCCAAAGACATTCGAATAAAAACGTTTTTCCTTTTATAAAAAAAAAAATTTTCCTATCTTTTGTGTGTGTGTGAAAATTTTCACGACGCAAATCCAATTGTTGCAAAAAAGTCAAACGAATCCAGAAAAAATTTTCCTTTTCCTGTACAAAAAGCGAGATAAAAGGAAAAAAATCCGATGGAAAACGGTGGAAATGAACGAGAAATTTTGGAAACAACATCAGAGATTTTCCAGAGATTCTCTCTCTCTCTCTCTCACTGGAAGGCGTTGATTTTAAAAGGCTTATCCGCGCATAATCTAATCCATTGATTTCGAAAAGGTCATCCTTTTTCACGTTTAACTTTCCTTTGAATATAATTTTAAAATAATTTCTTCGGATTTAATTTCTAAATAAGGTTGCGAACCAATGGTGAAAGGTTTTCAATTGTCCAATTGTCATCATTTGGAAAATCCTTTTCTCCAAACAGGTTATAAAGTGGGTGGATCTTCGATAATCGTTTCTCCTCAAAAAGAAAATGAAAAACTTTGGGGAGACGAACGAGTAGTCGAATGGGAAACGAATGGGAAGTAAAAAGAAAAGAAAATTCGCGCCTTTTTTTTAACCTTTTACGTCATTTCCTCCTAATCAATTTTACCCTTGAACTCCATGCAAATAACTCTAACCCTGATTACTTATCGACAATCATTAACGACATTTTTTTTTTTCTATAAAATTCGACCGGCGAGTTAGAAAACAAGGAAAAAGAATTTAAACAAACAACACGAACGCCATTTTTTTTCCCACCCCGCAAAAAATAATAAATAAATTTCCTTCCCCCCCCTCGTTTCATATTTTTCACTTCTTTCCAAATCGACATGGCGTAATTATATTCGTCATCGAAAACGCTTTCGAAAATCTATTTTTAGAATTTTTTTAGAATTTTTTTTTTTTTATGAACTCTTCACGAGTTTTTGCTTTTCGAAATTTTCTACGCACTTTCGTCCAAAAAAAAAAAAAAAAAAATTTTAAATCGTACTGCTACGCACACACGCACTCTCACACGCACACATTTTGTTTTTTTGTAATCAAGGGTAAAATAACACCTGCTACTACTACTACCTTCGGGGTAATTTAAGGGTTATTTCCGGTTACATAATTATAAATAATTAAGGGATCTTAAAAGTAGTAAAAATAATAATAATAATAATAATAATAATAATAAAACAATGCATATATCTTCGGTAGCCGTTTGTTGTTGTTTATAGAAAGAGGGCAAAGGCCCTACACGGCATGCTAAAAATATTATCACGGGGAGAATAGTAATAATAATAATAACATTTGTTTTTTTGTGTTGTGGGGGGGGGCGGGCTCGTATTGAAAACAAACGCGATTTGAAAAAATTCATTGATCAAAATATAAAAAAACTTTATAACAAAGAGTGTGAATGGCGTGACGATGATCATTATTGAAAACTGATTATGAACATAAAATATTCACGAAGTTCGGTTGACAAACAAAAACAAAAACAAACTTAATGATGACAACAACCGACAACCGACCGAGCGACTAAACATAATTTGTGTTTCGATATTTTCAAAATAAAATTTTTTTCTTGGTACCTACATTTTGTGCCTACCCTTTTGTTACCCTTTCGACAAATCTTTCGTTTTATTTTCATCATTATTATCGCCGCTACCACCACCACCTACCCTATCGTTCCTAACATTTTTTGTGTTTCAAAACTTTCTTTTTGCGCGTGTGTGTGTGTGTGTGTGTGCGTGTGTGTCCTTTCTCGTTTCGTTTAGTTTGGGTAAAACTCATTATTCTCCCATTAGTTCCTAATACATATATTTTTCTTGCGTAATTAAGTTCGCTTTTTTTTTTTCTTTCACGGCATACGGTTCGTTGGTTAATTCACTTTTCTTTTCTTTTTTTTTTTCGAATAGAAAGTTATTTATGATCACGTGACAAAAAAAAAAAATTTTTTTAAATAATAAATAATTCGATATTTAAATAAATAAAAGGATTTTATGAAAACTTCTTTTTTTTTTTTTTCAAAACTTTACCGATTTTTTTTCTCTTTTCGAAACGGAAATAATCATAATAATAATAATAATAATTTCGTAATTGTATAAGATACGATTTTTAAAAAAAAATCTGGAAACTATTTGAAAAAGAGAGAGAGAGAGAGAGAGAGAGAGAGAGAGAAACACACACACACAGAATCATCAACCAAATGTAAAACGAAAATATTTAACGAAAACATACGATATTCGGTTTAAATTAAAAATTTTTTTTTTCGGGGAGCAACAAGGGGAAAAAAGGGGGGACCTTTCTCCTTCCTTTTAAAAAAAAATAAAATTCACAAAAACTCAAATTAAGACAAAAAAAAAAAAAAAAAAATCAACGCAAAACACAAACCCAAAATACAAAAAAAAAAAAAAAAAAATTAAATAAAAAAAAATTTTTTCCCTCCCCCTCCCTCTTCAAAAAAAAATCTACGTAAACTTTGAAATTTTCAAAACAAACAACCAAACAACCAATTGAACAACCAATTGAACAACCAATCAGTCGAATAACACCGTCCAACAATGAACTTTTATAACAAACAATGAAAACTAGAAATTTTTTTTTTGTTTTTCGAAATCGTCATCGATCATGTACGTAAACATATTGTTTTTTTAATAAGCTAAGATACCAAAAAAAAAAAAAAAATCGTCTGCTAATAATAATAATAATAATAATAATAATATATAAAAATTAAATAAAATAAAAACAACAACAACAGTAATACAACAGAAAAGAAATGCAAGTTATTAATTATGGTTTTTAATCATATTAAAATAAAAAATAATATTTTATTCAAAATGTTTTTACTGATCCAAGTAATCTCACGCACGCGCACACACCTCCAACAAGCCACTGCAAAAAAAAATATGTTAACAAAAAAAAAAAAAAAAAAGAAATTTGACATCATTTGCAAGCTTTTCTTTCCTTTCCAAATATTATCATTATTACAGAAGGAATGTAAAGTTTTTGTTAAAGGGGGTACATAGTTTAGGAATCGTGTGTGTGTGTGTGTGTGTGTGTGTGCTCAATCCCCTAAACACATAACAACAGACAAACCAACAACATACACAAAAGTGCACAAACGTTAATAATAATAATAATATAAAAGGGATTAAAACAACAACAACAAAAAAAAAAAGTAAAGAAAAGAGAGAGTAGAGAGAGAGAAAGAGAGAGAGAGAGAGAGAAAGAGAGAGAGAGAGAGACAGAGAGAGAGAGAGAGAGAGAGAAGAGAGAGAGAGAGAGAGAGAGAGAGAGAAAGAGAGAGAGAAAGAGAGAGAGAGAGAGAGAAAGAGAGAGAGAGAGAGAGAGAGAGAGAGAGAGAGAGAAAGAAAGAGAGAGAGTATAAATAAAAAGAATTTGGATTTTTTTTTTAAAAATGATAAATCCCAGCAGATTCAAAAAAAAAAAAAAAAAAAAATTGTATACAAAACTGCTGGGGATCGTGAGAGTGTGACGTCATTAATTTATATAAAAAAGCTTGCAAATGATGACATTTAATTTCTTATATGTTGTTTTAGCCCGGTACCATCGTGCAAATCAACAACAACAACAACAACAGCAAAAAATCAATAAATCAATAAATCAATAATATTAATTAATATACATCTAAAAAAAAAAAAAAATTAAAGTATTTATGTATATATGAATGGTTTTTATAAAGAAAAGAAAAGAAAAAAGTTGTTGAACGGCAGCGTTAATGACGGCGGACATTTTGAAATTTCCCTCCCTCCCTCCCTCTCCCCGTTTAAGTTGGCACAACTGAAATTTTATTTATTTTCGTATTTTCTGATACGAAACTTTTGTTTTGAAACAAAGCCAACAATAAATTCTCCTTTTTTTTTTTTTTTTTTTGATTTTTTCTTCTGGTTTGTTTTCTTTTTCTTTCTAGAACGTTTACTCAATCCTCGTTGTTTGCCGTTGCAAAAATAGAACGAAAAATTTTTTTCACGATTTAAAAAAAAAAAAAATTTATCAGGATAATGTTTCAAAACTTTTTTTGAATTTAAAACCTTTGTCGTATACGTCATCGTCATCGTCCCTCTCTCATTTTTTTTTTTTTCCCCTCCGTACTTTCCTTTACTAGTTTTTTATCATCCATCCCTCTTTATCATCAACCCTAAATAAAAATTTTTGAATTTTAACAAAAAAACGTGGATGAAGAATGAAGGAAAGGATCTATCCCCCCTCTCTCTCTCTCTTTTCGTTTCCTTATCCTCTCTTTCTTCCTCTTAAGCAGAAAAAAAAAAAAATTTCTTTATTGTTTTCTAAAAGATTCCTTTTTTTTTTTTACATTGTCGCGCCTTTTTCGCACCCCTCCAAGTCCATCCCCCTCCCCTCCCCCGTTTTAAATTCGGATTATTCCGTTACTTAATGCTGGATTTAAATAAATTTTTTTTTAATTTTAAAAAATAATAAACGTTCTTTAATTATTTTTTATTTTTCTTCTGCCACTGTTTTCCTACCGACAAAAAAAAACAAAAGGGAAGCATGTAAAAATCAAATGAACGTGTAAGCAGAAAAATTGTCGCGGTTTTGTTAAGAGTCTAACCTAAAATTATTTCAAAATCGTTAAAAAAAAAAAAATTCTTATTCGTCTTCTGCTTCTGCTTCCACGAAACAAAGGAACTAATAAATTTATTAAAACGCAAAAAAAAAAAAAAAAAAAAATTCAAGTGGGCGATCAAATCCGCCGCCATAATAAACTGACGTGTCGACAATTATTAAAAATATAATAATAATAATAATGATGATGATGATGACAAAGGAAATTGATATTATTATTAAGCATTCGCTATGACGTCATAAGTAATAAAAATAACGATGTTAATTTTATTATTTATATATCGCGGTAAATGACGCGTATTTACAAAAAAAAATTATTATTATTAATATAAATAATAATAATAATAATAATATTTTGGCACGTTCAACTTTTTCTTTTCTTTTCTTTTCTTTTTCATCTTCTGCTTGCAAATAATGTCAAGTGAATAAAATAAAAAATAAAATAAATAAATAAATAAAAATAGAAAAACAAAAGAAATTTTTTTTTATGTATTATAAATGAAATTACGAAGTTTGTTTTATGTTTATGTTTATGTTTATGTTTATGTTTTTTTTTTTTTTTTTTTTTTTGTTTTTCGTAAGAAAATCCCACACAAACCGCACGCTTTAGCCACCCATTTTAAATGGATTTTATTATTTTATATTCGATCCGAAACAAAACCGGAAACGGAAACGACGTTCGAATCGTTTCCCGCCAAAACTAATTTAAAAACAAAAAAATTTTTTATTTTTAAATGTAATAAAAAAGTTTCTTACTTTTTTTTTTTTCTCGGAAAATTAATAATAATTAATAATTAATAATTAATAATAAATAATAATAATAATAATAAAATCCATTTAATAATATAACACACGATATACACGATATTAAAACAATGATTACTTTTTGATTGACCCTTGTGTGTCATGGGTCAGACATCCAGTAGGCGGGCTCTCACTAAGTATCGCCTTCGTTTTTTTATTTAACTGTGGAAATAATTGGGAATTTTCATTAGATTCATTTAAAAAAATTTTTTTTGCATATGTTGTCGTCACTGTCCAAATATAATTTTAACGATTTTCTTATTATTATTATTATTATTATTATCCGTTATTTGATGACGTCATTTAAACGATTTCAAATCGTCGTTCGAAATACGTTAAAATTAAAAGAAAAAAAAATTTTTTTTTTTTCAAAACAGCAAAACTATTTTATTAAAACAGGATCGAATCGAATACTATTATCATTATCATTATTATTATTATCATCATCATCATCATCATTATTATTATTATTATTTTATCTTTTAAAGAAAAAAAAATGTACCGGACACTTTAGTAAAAAAAAAAAAAAAAAAATACGATTCTTAGAAATTTTTTTTTTTTTTTTTTTTTTTTATAGGAGAAAATTTATTTCGTTTTTTTTTTTTTTTTTTTTTTTTTTCCCAAGTTTGCAAACCTGAAACGGGGGACATAAAACGCGGGGGTAAAGGATAAGAGTTTATTATAAAAAAAAAAAAAAAAATGAAAAAAAATTTTTTTAAGATATTTTTTTTTTATTTATCCTACGACAGCAAATTGCTCAACAACACACGCTTGCCAATATAAAAACTATTTGACGGTTGCGAAAATAAAATTTTTTTTGTTTTTATTTTTATTTTATTTTTTTTTGTTTAGCAAGCAAAATGTAATAATAATAATAATGATGAAGATAAATAAAATGTCCATGGATAATTTACCGAAAGATAAAAATAATTTTCTATCTCTCTCTCTCTCTCTGTCTGTCTGTTTTTTTTAAGCAACGACAGCAAATATTTTAATTTTTTAAAATGAGATAAAAAAAGGGAAAAAAAAGTAACGGAAAAAACAACGTCAAAGGGTTTGCATTTACTTTGCATTCGTACAAAATGATAAAAAAAAAAAAAAAAACATTCGAAACGATTTTTTGGCGACAAAAATAAAATTTGTCGCAAAACCGTCAAAACGCTCGCATTTATCTATCATTAACAACGACATAGGAATGATTTAACGGGGAGGGGGGGGGAACCAAACGATATATACACGCTAATGCGAAATTAATAATAATAATAATAATAATAATAATAATAATAATAATAATTTAAAGATGGAGGAGTACAAAGTGTTCTTTTTAATAAAGTCTCGACTAATATTCTCTAGACATAATTTTTTTTAAACTTCCGACAAAATTTAACTTTTTTTTGGACATAAGTCAAAATTCATTGAAAAAAACAAAAAACAAAAAAAGGGTGATCAAATGACGTAATGAAATGAATCCTTAAACTTCCTTTTTATTAACAAAGAAATAAAATAAAAGAATATGAAAACAAAAGTGTTAGCAACTTTTGAAAAAAACAAAAAAAAAAACATTTTGTTATCGTCTATCGAAAAAATTTTTGAATTTAACGGTTTCGAACACGAATCAATTATTATTGTTTTTCTTCGTTTGCAAAATAATAATAATAATAATAATTACGTTTGTTCTTAACGGATTTTTTCCCGACTTTTTTTTAATCTAATAACGTCAACGAAAAAGTTTCGCCATTTTGTTTTATAAATAAAATATTATTTAACATTTATAAGAAAAACAAAATGGCGGCGATCGTAGTAAAGACGTATAATGAATTACACTTTGCTGTTTTTCGTTTAATTTACATTTGAATAAAAAAAAAAAAAATGCAAAATATCGTGCGAAAAAGGGTCGGATAAAGGATTCTTTTTTTTTTTTTTGTTTAAACAAAAGAAAATCGTTATAAATAAATAAAAATCGGTGAATGAGGGGGAGGGGGGGGGTTTAATCGTTACACATTCACCGACTTTTACAATATTTTTTATAGGTGGACAGTGATGACGTAATGATAATTTCCCACGGACTAAGATGATGTTACATTTCCGTATGTATATATATATATATATATATATATATATATACTGATTGCTTTACATAATATTATAGTAAATAATAAAAGTCGTTTTGTAATAATAATAATAATAATAATATAACATATATAAATGCAAAAACGTTAAGTTAACTTACCCATATTGTGCTGGTAATACGGCTGGATATCCGGCTCTAATACCTGGAAACGGAAAACCTAAAAAAAAAAAGAGAGAGGAAAAATTAATATACTGTTATAATTTTACACGTGAAGAGAAAGAGAGAGTGAGAGTGGGAGAGAGAGAGAAAGGGCAACAACAGCAGACGATTTATAAATATCTTTTAGAATTCTATCAATGCAGAACCCAAAAATCTCAATGGAACTCATCCAAATTTTACTTTTTTTTTGTTTTTTTTTTTTTTTAAAAAGTTTGCACGTACATACAGCACAACAGCAATTCAAGGTGATGTGATATAAAATTTTTGTAAATTATATTGGAGTTTATCAATCATATAGAGAAAAATTTCATTGTTGGAGAGAGAGAGAGTGAGTAAGAGAGAGAGAGAGAATAGTTTTAAAATAATCTTAATGTAACGTATTTCCGCATTTGAAAAAAGAAATGGAATACACCCAAGAACAAAGAAAAATAAAAATAAAAAAAACCGGGAAGTGAAAAAT
>NW_002987838.1:368450-372186 GCF_000006295.1 Pediculus humanus corporis | reverse complement strand
ACGCTCTTTCGGCAGCAGGACGATCTCCCATAATTACCTAATTAATAAAAAAAATAAATAAATAAATAATAACATTACATAATCTTTACTTTTTTCTCGTTTGTACCGAGTCGTAATGATAATAATAATGATGGAAATGTAATGTGTTGTGCCATCGACATAAAACTGTGTACCAAACAAATTGTTTTCCCCCCTAAAGGAAGAGGAGGTGATTCAGATTTGTTTAAAACGGACAAAAAAGAAAAACATCTGACCTCAGATTTAATATAAAACTCCTATTACGTAAAAAAAGAAAACTATTATTATCATTAATCGCAAAGGAAAAAAAAAAAAAAAAACAGGCTGTCTGGATGGATGGCAGGCTGGCAAGCAAGCAAGCAAGCAGGCAGGCAGGCAGGCAGGCGTGAAGGGAGAACGCTGGATAAAATTAAGAAAAAAGCAGACGACTCGCATGGTCTTTTCTCCAAAAAAAAAAAAAAAAAAATCAATTACTAATGGACAATAATTTTTCGCCAGTTAATTTAAAATAAGCCGCCACTGTTTATCCTGTCACTATACACGTCAGCTGTTCTATTCATTTTTTTTTTTTTTTCTGGAACACACAATAGAATCCTCAACGGTTTTGGAATAAGAAGGGTGGCTGGAACAAAAAAAAAAAATAATAATAAAAAAAATAAAAGGGGGGGATCGGTTCGGTTCTCTCAACATCCCCTTTTTATTGATAAACTAGTTAGCTTCAACGTAATATTGGCGGGAATAAAATTTTTTTTCCCCCATTAGGTACACACACACACGTTTATATATATATCTTTCAGGGATCGATGGCGGGTTTGTGCACACCACACATTTCAGGTTCGTTTGTTTTTTTTTGCCATAACTGTACCAGAATAGAACGATCTCTTATTATTATTATTAGAAAAGGAAGGGAGGGAGGGAAAGGGAACAGATGTAAACTCCAGGCGGCGGGTGGCAGTTTCCGCATGGGGGAACGCAGGTGTGCTTTTTACCTAGGCGTAAGGCACATGCTCAACGTCTTTTAATTCCAAGTTCAATAATTATTTACGATATATATATATTCATAGTCTAACAATTGAATTATTTAACAAACAATAAAATAAGAAAAATCGTTTTTAGAACAAACAGAAAAAAAAACTATCGACTTCCGACACGTCCCTCGAATTTGAGGTACTCGGTACCCGCCATCAGTTAAAAATAACAAATATTTATTTGATGATTTTACCCCATTAATAACGTTTATCAATAATCTTTTAATAAATTTAAAATATTTTTTATCGATTAAAAAAAAAAAAAAAATGTAATTATAATAAACAGAAAATGATACATTCGTGAATTTCGTGCGTTCGTAATTTGTCATTATGAAATTATTTTATTTTATTTTATGAGCCTTAGTCGATAATGAACAACCCTTACAAACTAAAAATTATATGTAGGGAATATAACAAACAACAACAACAACAACCCTTTGAGGTTGAGCATGTTTTGAAAATAGTCTAATTTTTTTTTTGTTGTTGTACAACTCACAACGACTTATTTGTATCGATTATTTAAACTTATTAAGATAAATTAATTGCACCTGTTTTTAAAAAAAAATTTACGGTCTCATAATTAAAGGTATGTGAAAAAACCATCATCATCACAAAACTTTCCTCGAATTTTTTTGTAAAAAAAAAAAATTATAAAACCTGGCAAAATATTTGAAAGTTAACCAAACCAAGTGAAAACTTTCTATGAAATTGCAAAATGTCGACGAGACAGTCGGGAAACAAGTTCAAGTGGACTACGATCATATAATTAAAAAAAAAAATCACACGATTTTGTATTTATAAACATTATTTAAAGACGTGCTCGAGTGTAATTAAACCGAATAAAAATGAAGAAAAAATAAAAAAAGAAGAAAATATGAAAAAAAACCCTCGTCGTCGTCGTCGTCGTCGATGAAAAGATGGATAATGAGGTCCCGATGGTGAGAAAGTGTTTTGATATACATGAAATAATATTAGCTGTCACGTGGGGCAATGCACGCTACCAGCTGTCGTTTGTCGTAAAAATAGACCTAAGACCCCCAGAGTTCCATTTCCCATCCCCCCTCCTCACCTCCCCTCTCGTAATACCTTTTTAAACTACTTTTGCTCACTAAATCGTTTCTCTCTTTCATCACAGGTTTTTCTCGTGTTTAAAAATGTCCACGAATGTGGTTCCTCGAAGTAAATTTACTTTTCATTTTGTGCAGATCAAAAAGAGAGAGAGAGAGAGAGAGAAAACGAAAATGTGGTCGAGTGGAAACAATCATAACATATATCGATTAAACTTTGCCATGTAATAAAAATATTAACAGGAAATGAAATAATTTATTACGTTTTACCAAGCACCCGACGATGGCACGAAGGTGGAGGAGGCAGTGGACCCCGTAGGAATACGTGTGCGCGCCATTATAAAAGCAACGGATGCATCTGCACATTCATTCTTTCAACCGTAACCTTTCCACATACTATGGAGAGTCTCAGCTGATGCATGTACAATTAGGGCATATGTTTATTCACTAGGGAAACGGTAAAGCAGTCGATGATATCGATTCACGTCCCGACACGATTTTAACAAACAAACAAACAAACGAAAAATGATACTTACAAAACCGTAGCCTCTAGATTTAGAAGTTTGCCTATCGGTTATGACGACAGCTTCTTCGATGTCACCATAAACCGAAAAATGTTCTCTAAGACTTTTATCTGTCGTGTGATAAGGTAGACCACCGACAAATAATTTCGTCCATGTTGTATCCTTTTGTTGTATACCTCCGGGAGTGTTAGCAGCCGAATTTAAAGCTGCCAAACCCGATATGAGTCCTTCGGTATTGCCTAATATACTACCACCTTCTCCTGCTGTCGGCAGGGCGGCTGTAGGCATCAACATTTTCATTTGTCTTTTTGTTAATTATATTTAATCACTCGTGAATGAACTAAAAAAAAAATTTCTGACGGAAACAAAAAAAAAAAAAATGAAAAATTTTTTGAAAAAATTATTTAAAAAAAAAAAAAAAAACGATCCGATAATAAAATATATTCTTTAACTTGAAAATCTAAAATTAAATCGGAACAGCAGCAGACGACGTATCATTCATACGCTTGAATTGTAAGTTAATTTTAAAAAATGGCGGGAATTATTTTAAAACGCAACGTTCGACCGAACTTTCTGCGTCTTTCTTTCTTTCTTACGTTATTTAACGAATAATTTTTTTTTTTATTACAAATATGACGTAATAAAAAAATAAAATAATAATAATAATAATTATTTAAATTATGGAAGTGCACGATCGGTAGTAGTAGTAGTAGTAATAATAATAATAATACAACGTGATAACTTGAAAGAGAGTAAAAATCGTGGTGGTTTTAACAACCCTTCTTTTCATCAAAGAGGGATCAGAGAGAGAGAGAGAGAGAGAGACCCTTCTTCTCTTCTATTGTCCCTAATTCTGGAATATTCGAAAGAAGGGACAGGAAAAGAAAATTTTATCAGGACCGTAATACTTTATAACAAAAAAAAAAACTATTTTTTGCAACGCATTGTTCTCTATATAAAAAAAACCTTAAATAATAATAATAATAATAATCGTTAAAGTGTTTAAATAAAAATTTATAAATTTATTTAAATAATAATAATAATAATAATAATTCAAGGTTGGCAATTACGAATGTGTCGGACAGAGACAGATGCAGAC
>NW_002987838.1:314413-368430 GCF_000006295.1 Pediculus humanus corporis | reverse complement strand
AAAAAAAAAAAAAAAAAAAAAAAAATGTCTGACAGAAAAAAATTGTGACGTCATTAACGAACTAAAAAAAAATTTCGTTCGGCACTGTTGCAAAATTTATTTGAAAAGAAAAAAACGAATTTTTCATTCCTTCCATTTTGAATTTTTATCTTTTATTAAAAAAACCTACAGGTGAGAGATTATTTAATTGAAATTATACTTATTAATTAATAATTAATAGATTTTCAAGTATTGAAAAGAAAAATAACGACATTTTTATAAATCAAATATGTCTACGCATTTATATAATTCGAATCGTTTTTTTTTTCGTTTTTTTAAACAAATATAAATTAAATCCGAATAAAATAAATAAAATAATTAATTATTAATTAATTAAATAATCACTTATTTACTTTTTAAGCTTTTAAAGAATAAAAAAAAACTTTTTTTAACCGCAAAAAAAAAAAAAACGTAAAATTCAAATTGATTCGAAAACCGTTATGCAAAAAACAAAAAAAATTTTCACTCACGTAATTTTTTTTTTAAATTAATTAATTAATTAATTATTTTAAAAAAATTAACACATGACACATTAACAAACTTTAAAATTTAAAAATAATAATAATACGACTTATAAATCGAGACAAACAACGAGAAAAAAAAATTAAATAATAATAATAATAATAATAAATAAATAATAAATAAATAAAAATAAAATAAAATAAAAAAAAAAAAAATTGAAAATTCTAGAAACTTTTACGGTATAAAACTAAACTGAAAGGAAAGGAAGGAATCCTCGTGCTCTGATATTCGAGCTCTTCGTCACTTTGACTGTTGTCGGATATTTTTTTTAAAATGATACTTATTTCCGTATAATTTTCCATACGAAAACTTCTCTTTTTACAATACGCGTAAAATTTTTTTCCCTCATTCTTAAATGATGGTATTGGTAATAATTTTTTAATAGCGCACGCAATTTTTTCCACCTCGTATTTATTTTTATATTTATATTTTCGATATAAACTGACTGTTAGAATACGGGTTGGGTTTAATGTATGAAGGGTACATGGGGGGTTTAACTCAAAATCTTCCTTTTACATTTTCTAATTTACTATTTGTTATGTCAGTGACGTAATAGGGAAAGGTACGAAAATTTAGATAAGTCGTTAGTCGGATGACTATGCGAAATTTCTTTTTTTCTACGATGTAGTAAGAATTAACGTAAAAAAAGAAAAATCAAAACTTATCAAAAACATAGTATGATAATAATAATAAAAACGCTACGATAATAATAATAACTATTTACTTTTTTTTCTCCCGACTTTTTAAATGACGTCATCCATATGATAAGTATTAAACGAGTAAAATAAATCAAAGAATAATTCATCAACCGGAATTTTTTTTAAACACATACATTTATGTATATAAAAAGTAAAAGTTATGGAAAGATAATAATAATGATAATAATAATAATTTAAAAAGAAAAATTCTCATTACCCGTGTAAATAATAATAATAATAATGATAATAATAATATTATTTTTTTTTTTTTTACAAACATTTTTTTTTCTTTTTTTTTTCGTTTCGAATTATAAAAAGAATATGATTAATTATAAAATACATATAAGTAAAACTTTCTTTTAATTAAAAAAAAAAGAAAAGGGAAAAAATTTAATTTCATACTAAAATCCATTGTTGCAAAATTGTACAAATGTTTATATTGTGTTAATGTAATTGCAAATGACAGTTTTATTAATTAGCATTTTTACCTTTTTCTTTTTTTTTTTTTTTTTTTTTTTTTTTACAACAATCGACATTTTTTTTTTTTTAAATGAGTCAAAAAAAAAGGTTTAGTTTTGCATGAGGTAGAAGTAGAAGAAGCAGACGAGTTCCAGACGATGATAATCTTTTTTTTTTAAAATTAATAATAATACATGTGATTTTACCTAAAATTTGGATTAACTAAATATAAGGCCAGCTGAAAACGTGAAGGTTATCCATTAGTTAGACCCTTATTAATTTAAATGTGTAAAAAAAAAAAAAAAAAAAAAAAAACTTTCAATTGAAAATTCTACACATGTTCCCCTGCATAAAATATATATGTATTGAAAAGGGGGGAAAATAATGTTGAATGAGGAATACAAGTAATGAAAGGATTCATTTAAAACCACTTCTTCTTATAATTCTTCTTATATAAATTGTAAGTTAAACAGTGGGCAGCATATGTGATTTTCCATCTTTTTCTTTTGCCGAGCCAATAACTCTTTCAGGGTTTCACCTTTTGTCATATCCGGATTATTTTTTTTTTTAGTCATTATTATTAGTTTTTAGTTTTCTTATGTTGGTAAGTTTTGTTTTTCTATATATATATATATAAAAAAATCACGTAATTACGAGAAATTTATTTGCATAATTTTTTTCAATTGAATTGAATAGGTTTTTATTAAATATATTACAAATTGTATCTCTTGTGAATTCAAAAAAAAAAAAAAAAAATTTCATATTACGATACGGAAATAAAATTTAGATGATAAACAATTAATAATTGTTTATAATAATAAATTTAAAATAATAAGAATAAAATTTTTTTATTTTTTTTTATTTTCATTTACTTTCCGTTACGTAATAATTTGTAGAAACGCGGCAGAGGGCGAAACGAATGAAAATGAAAGTAATTACTAATTAATTTAATTTTTCACGGTTAAAAAAAAGTAAAATTTTTATTGTTGGTGAACTTTTTTTTTGTTTTTATTGTTGAAAACAACAATTTCACCGTTACTTTCGTAATTATTACTGTTTAAAATAAATAAATGTTTACTTTTTAAAAGTTTGATTAACCGCCATTTTTTTTTTTTGATTCTTCAGTCATTTTGCCGTTGGCACCACTGACAATTTTCAACCGCTCAAGAACGGATTCGAATATTCTCATTTTTTCTTCTCGTTTTTAATTCGCTTATTATGGATTTAAACGCGAGTAATTTGTTAATTTCGAGTGAAAATAATTATGATGAAAAACAAAAAATTAGAAGTATGTTAAGAGAAAAATTTCTAAGAGCCGTTACAACTTTAGTTGGTGCGTTTTTTTTTTTCTTTATTGTTTCAATTAATTTCAATTAGGTTAGAAATTTTTTCCCAATAAGAAAACTTAATGACAGGTTTTATTATAATGATGATTGCAATTGTTCATGTAAATTATTTTAATTAAATAAAAGTAAAAACATTTTAATTCATAATTTAAGTTTTGTTAAGTGTTAATCATTATTATTTATTTATTTTTTTTTTCTTTTTAGGTAAAGAATGTTCCATACATTTATATTCTAATAACACCGTCAAAGGGAATTTTAAGGGTAACGATATTGAATTTGAAAATATATTAGTTGAAAAGTTATCGACACCTTATGTTGAAGTACCAAATTCAATTATTAGATCATCTGATGTACATTATTTAGAATTTATTAATTAAAACTATTTATTAATGTAAGTTATCATCAAATTTTTGTCATAACATTGTCTTCTTTTTAAACTATACAAAAAAAACTCGATTATCATTTGTAATATTGTAGCCATTATTCATTTTCGAATTACTCGAGTAAATTGTTAAAAGAAAAATATTTTACCACGTTTAATTTGTTCGATAACTTTCTTATTGTTATTATTAAAATTTTAATACTTATATAAATATGTTAACAATTATTTAATTTTTAATAAAATTATTAATGTATTTTAGTAATTACATAATTATTATATTTATGAAGTCAAAAAAAAAAAAAAAATTAATTAAATATTTATTTTAATCGAGTTTTTTTTTTTTTTTTTTTTTTCAACTTTCTTTTTTAATTTAGTTATATTTTGGATTCATTATTATTATTATTATTATTATTATTATGATTATTAATTCGATGAAATTTAATGTATTGTTATTAAAAAATTTTATTATTATTATTATTATTATTACTATTATTTGATTTCCGGTATTTATTTTATTTAATTTTATTAAAAATATGTAATTATTTATAGAAATCAAATTCATTTATGTAATTCTTTAATTATGAATTAATTAATGATAATTTTAAATTATTTATGATGAGAAATTTTTTGTAAACTATTGTTTTAATTAATTTAAAATGTTTTAATTGTTTCTTTTATTATAATTGATTACATGTTATGAAGCATTTCATGATGTGAAGATCATTTACGATTATCAGTTAACCCAAGTCTCATTCGAAAAGATGTATAAAATGGATCTTTTTGTGTATTTATTTCTCAAGTAAGTTTACCATAAAAAATGACATATTTTGAAATTGTTTATAATAAATAATGTGAATTCGATTGAAAAAAGAAAAATGAAAAAAAAAATTGTTAAGTAATAATTTTTAATATTTATTTTATTATTACAGGTTGAAAATGGTTATTAGTGTCGATAGAAAAAAAAGAAAATTTTTGTTTTTGACTTATTCAAACCGAAAAGAAAATTTTAATATTTAATGCCATAATGAGTTTTCCAAAGGGCAAACAAACCACTTTTTAAAATCTCAGGTTAATTATAATTTTTTTTTTTTTTATCTTGTTAAAAAAAAAAAAAAAAAAAAAAAAAAACGAAAAATAGTTTAAACGGGAAAAATAAAATTAAAAAAAAGAGATTTAGGGGGAAAAGTTTTTTATTAGAATAAAAAAAAACTTTTTTTTCCTCCATCTTTTTTTTTTTTTGCTGTTACGAACGAAAGCGATTTTTCAAACCTCAAAAATCTTTTTCAAAAACGTATTTAATTGATAATTCTTGGTTTTAAGCCTATTTAAAAATTCTTATTTTTCCCACATTTTTCGTTTTTCATTATTATTTTTATGGTTTCAGGTACTTATTATTATTATTATTAATTTTTTTTTTTTAATAATAATAATAATAATAATTTATAAATTAATAACCCCTCCCCTTTAAAAAAAAAAAAAAAAAATATTTAATTTAAAATAAAAATATTTATTTATTTAAAAAAAAAAAGAATTAATTAATTATTGAAAGGATTAAATAAATAAATAAGATATCCGATTGATTGATTGATTGATATCTTATTAAAATTATATTAATATAAAATTAATTTATTAAATCTTAAAAAGTTCGATTTTAAATAAATATTTTTATTTATTTATAAAAAACAAGATGAATTTTATCTCTTGTTGTTTTTATTTATTTATTTATTTATTTATTTATACAGAGGTAAATGAAAAACATTTTTTAAATGCGTTATGTTTAAGATATGGATGCTTTCTCTTTGGTTTCTCACCTTTTTATTTGGTTTGATTTTTGATAAAACGATTAACCTCTTTTCATTTATTATTATTATTATTATTATTATTATCACTTTATCAATCTCCCGTTCCTACTGCTTTTATTTTAATCTCTTCGTCAAATATTTTTAATTCTTTAACGTAATACCAAACGCATCCGTCGAAAAATGTTCCTATTGCTACGAGAACTAAAACGATATACAAACATAATTGTATGTTTTATGTTTCAAAACATATTTCATGTTACCAAATTTCGCATATACCTACTTGCTGCTATTATGTTCATAACGTATCTTAGATTGTAACCGTCGTACAACCAACAATTTCCCGTTCCCGTACATGTTTTACCCCAAACCATACACGTGGTATCTGAAAAAAAAAAAAAAAAAAAACGTTGTTTGATACATGTATTAAATAATTTTCAATCGTTTTAGGTATGGCATTTAAGTACCTAATATATAACCGAATAAAATTGGAGAGGGTACGAATGCGAATAAACTTAAAACCGTTACTGAAAAACCCATGGCAACGGGTTTGTCTTTTTCTTCTACGCAACGTACTCCCACTAAAAAATTAGATGATCTTCCTGTCGCACCGAAAAATTTCAACATGCAAACAACTCCTAAAAATATATGAAATGCCGTGCTGCAATTTAATGGACACGTCCCCGATATGGCTTTTCCGAAAGGCGATGAAGGATTAACGATTTCTTCCGATGTTAAATTTCCAAATGGATTCTCCGGATTGGGTTCGATGCAAGAACATTCGGTAAATACTTTCTAAAATTTAAAAATATTTCGAAAAAAAAAATATGGCGGCACGAGGCGTTTTCGAGTCACTCGTTTTTACGAATTCGTTACCTTATTTTTACTTAAGCTATACGATTCCCTACAACCTGCATGACAGGGTGATATGAATGTTTCGTGGTGTTCAGAACATACTGGAGAATATGATATGTAATCACATTTGCAATCTAAATTACAAGTTTTCGTCACGTTGTAACTGGAAAATTCAAAAAAAAATGGTATTTACCGGTTTGAGAAAATTTTTTGTTGTTGAGGAAAACGTGAAAAACTCACTCTTGTACGGTTGAATTGATTTCCGTTGGATTATCACAACCCAAATACATGTAAGATATCATTCCCAAAACGGATATGACTCCTATAAACATGTTCCAAGCGGCTAATATCCTTGCTCTCGGTTTGTACCTGCTTATAACGATACCGGACAAAACAACTCCTATGGCAGAGAACACTAGGCCAACCGTACCTGAAAAAAAAATATATTTTTTGTACAGGAAAGAGTATCGTATCTCAAAAATGAATACAACATACCTGTGACGAAACTCGAATAACTAGCACTCAATTTATATTGCGTTTCTATATATTTAGGCATGAATATCCAATAGGGCATGTAACCGATGCAGTAAAAAATTGATGCCAAATTATTATAAACGTACGTTTTGTTTTTCATGAGCCTTTTTATTGTTGTCAACATGTCTGATTTACAAAAAAAAAAAATTTTTTAATCCGGAAATAAATCAATCGATAATTAATTACAGCGAAATAATAATAATAATAATAATAATAAAAAACCTTTCATAGACGGTTTAGTTTCCGGTTCTTGAGGTTGACCTTTATTTTTTTCTAACGCGATTGCTCTCCTCACCGCAGCTCGGGGTAATGTTTTCGGGAATAATGCTATCAATGCTGATAAAAAGGCTAATATACCGCCGAGAATGAGCCAACCTGAAAATAAAATAATAATAATAATAATTATTGTGGGAATTTTTACGGGTGGATTCGGTTAGGGATCGAATTTGTACGTACCCAACCACCAAGCACCCAACCATCGAGGATCGTTTAAATTAATCGTCGGATGTAAATTTGGTGAAACGTAAAGTTTTAAACAAAAAGATGCCAAAGCATATCCGATGGCGGGACCCAACATTCTTAAAAAATAAGCAAAACCTGAAAAAAAAATTATTTTTTAGAAAATTTGTTTTTTATAAATTTAACAATTCGGATTTTTTTTTATATAACGAACTTATTAAAACGGGTGTTTTTGATTTTTGAATGTTGTCATCCATGTAAGTAACACCGAGGGAATAGTAAACGCTTCCCCCGACACCACCGATCAATTGTGCAACGAATAAAATCATTTTCGGATATAAATCTTCGCTTTCTTTCATACAACCCACGGTACGATTCGTGTCGCATAATGTTTTTTTTTTTTGCTTTTCGAAAACTGGAAAAAAACAAACAAAACAAATTTTTTACTCGTCTGCTTTGTTATTGGTTGAAAATTTTTGTTTTGTTAAAACTCACATGCAAACGTATCGGATGCGTTCAAATTGGCTTGACCGCCATATTCCACGGTTAGCTGTAGTGAATCTTCTCCCGGCCCGTACAAAACGTGAGGCAAGGCAGTGAGCAAACAAAACAAAACGACCGTGTACATACCGAAAGCTATCCATCTGGGTCTGTGTCCTTTTCCGGCATAATAACTCAAAAAAACGGAAATAAAAATTTGACTTATATCGTTTCCAACGGATATCAAACCTAAAACAAAACAAATGGATGGAATTAAAAGGAAATTTTTTTACAGTGGCAGAAGAATGATTATATCGAATGGACGTGGTAGGAGAAAATTTACCGGTCGTTCTACTAGATATTCTAAATCTTTTTTCTAACGATGTTATTGTTCCGTTAAAATAAGCATAGGTTGCGGAATTGAAACACCCCAAAAGGCCGTAAAGCAAAACGTAAACTTTTTTATTTGCAAATTTCTGTAGGAAAGAACTTCGAAAACATGATATTCCGCACGTTGTTTCCTCCGTGAGTGGCATATCTTTAAACATGTCCGAATATTGGTCCATTTCTTCCGACGTGACGGTTGGACTTTTAGGTAAAGCAGAAGATGGTCTCCTTATGACTTTTTCCATTTCGTATTTTTCATTTATTAATTCGAAATCTCTTACGTCGATCGTATTTTTTTCTTTTTCTACTCCTTCGTGATTTGTATGATTCACGTTAAGGAAATTTGTTGTTGTCGTTGTTGTTGTCGTCGTCGTCACCGCCGTCACCGTCGCCGCCATTTTATTATTATCGTTTAAAAGTTTCAATTCTTGTTCTCCCGCTTCCATTTTTTTTTTTTTTTTTTTTTGTTAATGTTTTCCTGTATTTATTTTTTTCTCTTCACTTTTTTCTTTTTTAGATTTTAAAACACTTATTTACATCGACACACAAACGATGATAATGATAATAAATTCCCCCCCCAAAAAAAAAAAAGAAAAATTAACAAAATAATAATAATAATAATCCGATTACGAATATTAAATATTAATTTTTATTATTATTAATCCGAAATCGTTGGGGAAAAAATTTTTTTTTTCTTATAAAATTATTTTATTTTTTTTTGTTGCTGTTGTTGTTGTTTTAAAGTTTATCATACCTGTTATCATAAAAACGACATTATCTATAATATTTAAAAAAAAAAAAAAATCGTTTTTCCCGCGTAAAAAAAATAAAAAATTTAATTAAATATCGCGTTGCGCACTTATTAATAAGCAATAAAAAAAAAAAAAAAACGTTAAAAATATTTATAAATTACTTTGAATGTAATTGTCGATCGATAAATAAAAATCGATAATCGATTTTTGTCCCGATTGTTAAAAAAAAAAAAATAATAATAATAATAATAATTTTTATAATATTTCGGAGCGAAACATATAAAATAACTAAAAGGACTAAAAAAAAAAAAAAAAAAAACGGGCGCAAAGAAAGACTTTGGTAATCGAAAAGATAACAAAACAAATAAAAAAATTTTTTTTTTTATTTTTTTATTTTTTTTTTGGGTTGATTTTGTTTGTTGATGATTATTTTCGGACAATGATCGTATATGTAACAAAAATTTATTAATTTTTACTTTTTTTACGGGGGGGGGGGGGGGGGGGGGGGTTTGTTTCATTTTCATTGCCATTTTTCTGCTTCCCCGACAAAAATGGAAAAATTCATTGGGTTTTTTTTTTTTTTTTTTTTTTGGAAAATTAATATCGTTTCAAAAACGGGATTTTCTCCCCCAAACAAAAAAAATTATTTATCATTATCATTATCATCATCATCATCATCATCATCATCATCATCATCATCATCATCACTATTATTATTATTATACTATACTTTTCGATATTTAATTTTGTCATAAACGTTTTTTTTTTTTTTTGGGGGGGGGGTCTTGAAAATAAAAAAAGTTTAGTTAAAAAAAAAAAAAATGGCCGCTCTTTGTTATTTATTTATTTATTTTTACACGTAATTTTTATCAGAGTAACGATTATATTTCTAATCATAACATTTTATTATGACGTTACATAATTCATAATAATAATAATAATAATAATGGTTATGTAATTACTTGAGTGTATTTAAAAAAAAAAAAAAAATAGAAAATAAAGCGAACGCATTAATGAATTTTGCAAATTAAAAAAAAAAAAAGAAAAAAATGGAAATTATCATTATCGTTAACGAAAATGGTTTTTTTTCTAATCGAAACTACAAAAAATAATTATTACATTGTAGGATTCGACACAACAACAACAACAACAACAACAACAACAACAACGACAAAAAACAAACGTAAAACAATTAACAAAAAGAAAAAAT
This sequence comes from Pediculus humanus corporis, assembly GCF_000006295.1. Lineage (NCBI taxonomy): Eukaryota > Metazoa > Arthropoda > Insecta > Psocodea > Pediculidae > Pediculus > Pediculus humanus. The sequence continues at coordinate 358,508 of NW_002987838.1, read as the reverse complement.
AATTAATGACGGTTGTTGTATGAAAATGCCTGCCTTTCGTTCTATTTAAATGTATTATTATTATTATTATGGTCACTCTTAAGATTCTTATTTGTCGAGATTTTTAAGAATTTATTCCAGGTTTCTACTCGTAAAAGGTTTTTTTTTATTTTAAGGTTTTCTTTTTTGTGATAGCAAAGAAAAACGTGCGTAGGAAAGAGCAGAAAAACTGCAGGGAAATAGATAAACTTGCTAGTAACCAAGCCAAGGCTAACAACATTTAAACGTTTTATTACAATTAATTTGAACGATTTAAAATAGTTATGAAAAAATAACACGACGTGATTCGTTTTATGTTTTTTTTTTTTTTCATAACCGTAAATCGTAACGTTCTTCGAATGAAAGATGATATTCTAAAGAAGAAGAAGAAGAAAAAAAAAAAAATACGACCGAATTTATAATTTGACTTTTTTTTTTTTTTTTTCAGGTTGATAAGAAAAATCAAATGAAAAAAGGTCAAAGTACGCAAGCAACACACGCACACACACAAAAGGAAAAATATGAAGAAGAAAATTTTTTTTTCATTTTCGTAAATCTTTCCCGACCTTCCCCACAGACGTGTGTTCACAATTCATTGCCATTGTTAAAACATTTTTATTGAAAACAATAGCTCGTAAGTAATTATATCATTATTATTATTATTATTATCATAAAACAAGGTTTTCGTACGTAAAATTTGAATTTTTTCGGGAGAGGGGAGAGGGGAGGAGTGAGGGGAGGGCTTTAACGGGATGGGGATGGAGGGGGGTTGAAATTTCGGCACTGATTCTTTCCGATCGTTTGAAAACTTTTCCGACAAATATTTTTTTTTTGTAAAAACAATTTCCACGCCGAACAAGAAAATTTTTAAAATTACATTTATTTCCGGTTTTGTTTTATTATTATTATTATTATTATTATTTCACGTCGACGAACACTTTACGCGTTTTGTAATAAAAAAACATATAAAAACGATCACGTGATTCGAAATTTTTATTAAAAAATTATTTTCATAAGTTTTCCCGTTCATTTTTTTAACGTCTTTTTTCTTTTTCTTTTTTAATTTTATTTATTCAAATGATGTTAATAATAATAATTATTATTATTAATAAGTTTTTAAATTTTAAATAAATAAAAAAAGAAAAAAGAAAATCCTCGCGTCCGATTTTATTGTTTTTGTTATTATCAAACGGTTATGTGGAACGAAACTAGAATTAGGGCCGTGAATTACATATACAACAGCCATATCCGCGGCGCCTTCAGTGCCGCAGCTTCTAAATCATTATTATTATTATTATTATTATTACTATTTTTTTTTTTTTTTTTTTACTCAGAGTATTACATGAAAATTTCAAAATGTCGCCATCTTGTTTTTTTTTTTATGTAGTTTTCATTACTCGCGATTGAATTTCGAGAAAAAAAATCATCATCGTTATTATTATTAATATTTAAATTTATTAAAAATGAGTTATGTATTTATGTATGTACGTCATCCCACGAGTCATTAATAGGGGAACGTACGGATACTTAATTACGATATTAATAATAATAATAATAATGTCGATAAGAAATGAAAATGAGTAAAAGTTATTGATTGATTGATTTTAACGTGGATACTTTATGTAAACAAATCCGTACGTTAGTCAAGCAGACGACAAAATTATTTATGTATTTATGTATATAAATAATTTTTTTTTCTGCGTGACAATAATAATTACGCATAAATCGAGTATATATATTTATTTATAAATAATTATTATTTCCGCTTTGATTTCCGGTTAAATTTTATTTATTATTATTATTATTATTATTATTATTATTATTATAACGATGTCGGTTGTGTTTTATGTAAAATGAAATATTTTCAACGGGTTGTGTATACGTGTGCGTGCGCGTGTTCGCTCGCGATTGAAAAAAAGAAAATTGCCACAATAATAATAATAATAATAATAATAATAATAATAATAATAATAATAATAATAATAATAATAGAAAAAAAAAGTGACATCTTAGTTCGCGTAAATAAAAACGAATTTTATAAAGGAAATTATTCAATCAACGGCGTGACCTAGACATGTTAGAAGAAGAATCAGTGCCGTCATTAAAAAAAAAAAAAAATTTTTCAAACTTTTTCTGTCGGTTTTGTATTTTGGGGGGAGGGGGAAACGGAAACGGAAATGGAAGTATCACTTAAAGACAATGTGGAAAAGAGAAAGAGAGAGAGAACCATAGAAAGAGAGAGAAAGAGAACCAGAGAAAGAGAGAGAGAGAGAGAGAGAAAGAAAGAGAGCCAGAGAGAGAGAGAGAACCAGGCAGAGAGAGCCAGAGAGAGAGAGAGAGAGAGAAAGAAAGAGAGCCAGAGAGAGAAAGAGAGAGAACCAGGCAGAGAGAGCCAGAGAGAGAGAGAGGATTTTTAAAAGTTTTCTCATCTTCCCTTTTCCCCTCCTCTGCCCTTTCTCATTTTCCCATTCCGTGAGAGATGTAAGGATGTGTGACTGGACCAAAATCCAAACAGTAATAATAATAATAATAATAATAATAATAATAATAATAATAATAATAATTACGAAGATAAATCCGTGCGAAAATTTATACATAAAAAAAAAAGATTCGATAATGGAGGGTTTTTTTTCGTCTTCGTTTTTACTCTTGGAGGAGTCACGACAGATTTTTTTTTTTTTATTGTCTCCGTCTATCTATCTATCTTTTTCTTTCATTCATTCCATCTTTCTCTTTTTTTTTTTTTTTACCCTCTTCTCCTTATAGGTTAGTTTTTTTTTTTTTTTTTTATAATATCTTTACGAGGTCTCGTTAATTTTTCGATAGAATGAAGTCTTAAAAATTGTCTTAGAGTTAATTTTTGCTCCATTTATTTTTTTAATCCCTTTTAATCACATTTAGGGATTAAAACATTTTTATAACCTTTTCTACGTCTTTTCCTTCCAACTTTTTTTTTTTCTCCTTCCTTCCTTCCTTCCTTTTTTCCTTTTTTTTTCTTCCTTTTTTTTTTTTATAATAATTTTCCTTTTTTTTTTTTCTTTTAATTTTTTTTTTTTTTTCTCGAATCTTTTCTGATCCCACGCTTTTGTTCGTTATTAAGTATTTTTTCGTTTAAAGGTTTTTTTTTTTTTTTTTTAATATTTTCTTTACGTTCTTCCTCCTTTTCCTCTTCCTCCTCCTCCTCCTCCTTTTCTTTTTCCATCCTTTTTTTTTGGCTTTTAATAACGTAATGGAGAAAATTTATGTTTTTTTTTTTTTTTTTTCGTTGGAAACTATTTTTGAATTCAAATTGTGAATTTGTCCAGTTTTTCTTTCCTTTTCCTTTCTATAGGAAAAAAAAGGAAAATGGTGAAAAATTTATTATTATTATTATTATTATTACGAACTTAAAATTACGAGAATTTAATTAAATTGAAAAAAGAGAAGAAAATCAAGATGAGGGGGAGGTAGGGAGGGAGAGAGGGAGGAAAGGGAAGGGAAGGAAGGGTGAGAAATTATTTTTTCTTTTTTTTTTTTTATTCGTGCGTAAAAATGCGTGCGCGTTCTTTATCATTATTATCATTATCATTATTATTTTTCGATATTTTTACAAAAAAAAAGAGGAAAGAAAGAAAGTAAAAGAAAAAAAAATAATTCAATAACCTGTCGTGTTTGTACTTTTTGTTAAAAGAGAGGAAAAAAAAATCGTTTGAAAAAAATATTTACAAGATAAGAAAAGAGACATTTTGAGTTTTAAGAATTTAAAAAAAAAAAAAAAAAAAATGGAAAAGAAAAGAAAGGAAAAGGAGGAAAAAAAAGGAAAAAATTCTTATAAAAACACTAAAGAAAAAAAAAAAAAAAGGAAAAATCCAGGAGAGAAAAAAAAAAAAAAGAAAGTTCATTAATATCTAAAACAAGCTTTCTCGGAACTAATACAAAATACATAAAAAGCTCTAAAAAAAAAAAAAAAAAAAAAATAAGAAAAAAAAAATTCCCTGCAATTATATTTTAATCCTCCTTTCTTAAAATATATATTTCTTCATTTCAAAACGAAAAAAAAAAAGAAAATATTAGGCCTTATTTCCCCCCCTCCGGAATTTTCCTATCAATCCTCCCCCCGCTTCTCCCATCCTCCATCACCCCCCGACAAACACGACATCAACAATTCTTTCACTCTTCGGGTGTTAAGAAAGAAAGGAAGGAAAAAAAAAGTGGGAAAAACGATTCTTCATAAAACGATAGAAATTTAAAAAAAAAAAACGCGCCGATTTGATTTTCCCTTTCCCTGTTCTCCCCCTCCCTCGCTCTCATCCCGCTCTCGCCCCACCACCTCTCATTTCGTTCGAACCGTTCGAACGGCCGAAATTAAAAAATTTTCTTAATTTTTTTTTTCACTTTCAAATTATCTTAAAAATCTTGCTTTAAAACGATCGAACCATACTCCTTTTCCCTCCCCTCCCCTCCTCTTTTCCCCCTTCTTTTCCCTCCACTCCCCTTCCTCTCAGTCCCCCCCTCAAAAAAAATTGCGACGAAAAAAAAATTCGATATCCTCATAAACTAAAATAAAAACGTTCGAGTTTGAAAAGAAAAAAAAACTGTTAAACCGAGTCAAATTATTATTATTATTATTATCATTATTATTATTATTATTATTATTATTATTATTATTATTATTATTATTATTATTATTATTATTATTATTATTATTATTATTATTATTATTACTTTAATAAATTCTTTTTTTTTATTACGTATTCGAACGAACGAGAAAAAGGAATAAAATAATAATTTTTATTATTTATTTATTTATTAATTTTATCACGTGATTCGAACAACTTGTTTTATATATGTACATATATATTTTACACGATAATGATATTATTCGTACGTAAATAATTACACGCGAGAAAAAAAAATGTCGTGGAAGAAGAAAAACAGGGGTTGGTGGTAATCGAATCGTTTAAAATTACGTTCACATGTATAAATTATTATTATTATTATTATTATAAATACGTGGAGTTTTTTTTAAATATTATTATTATTATTGCTAGGGTAATAAAAAAATAATAATAATAAATTTTTCTTGTTCTTCTTCGCGAAACATGTATGTTTAATAATAATAATAATAATAATGATAATATTAATAATAATAATAATTTTTATTATTGATTTTGTACGTGAATAAAATATTTACGAAGTCGTTTAAAAAAAGACAAATTGTCGCCCCTAAAAAAAAAGAGAGAAAAAAGTAAATAAATAATAAAAAAAAAATTTTTTTCGAAAGTGGAAAGGGGGTAGGGGTGGAGGTAAATAGAGCGTCGGTCGGATGGGGAGGGGGGAGGGAAAGAGGAAAAGATAAAATGAAAAAGACAGTCTTATATACTACAACTGCCATACTGTTGTTGACAAAGCCTTCGAGATGATGATAGCTAGCCAAAACCTTTGAGAAGATGAAATATAGAATGAATGGGGAAGAGAAGGGGATGGTTGCTGTTGGGGGAGGAGAGGGGAGGGGTGAGATTGTTCTTCTTCTGTTGTTGATTTTCCAATGCCGGGGTCTGTTGAAATGATAATGATAATGATGATGATGATGATTGCGAGGGATGATTTCTTTTCCTCTCTTCTCCCCTTTCACCCCCCCTCCCCCACTTCCCTCTTACATTGCTAATTTACAGGGTCTTTTGTTAGCTTTTCATTTGATTCTCCTTCGGGAATGATAACAAACCTCGAGATTTTCATTGATTCCATCGATATTTTCCATTTCCGTTTTCAAAAAAAAAAGAGAGAAAAAAAATTTTTTTTTTATTTTTTTTCCCTTTTCGTTTTTGACTTTTTTTTTCAATTTTATTTTTAAAGTTGGCAATTCTGATTTTTTAAAATTATTATTATTATTATTATCATTAATAAATTTAATAAAAAATTTTTCTTTTTTTTTTTTGTTGTTGTGATTGAAATGAAAAGAGAAAAAGGGGTGAAAGTCGTGGAATAAGAAAAAGACGAAAAATCTTTCGAAAGTGGGGAGGGTGGAGGCGAGGTGGTGGGGAGGGTGGAGGGAAGGGAGAGGAAAGAGGGAGGAGAGGCGGTAAAAGGGCATAAAGGCTTTACTACTATATAAGTTATTTAATTTTGATTTCAATTACCTGTAAAATCTAAGTGAGGTATAATTATATTATTGGAACCATATTTTTCCCTTCTCCATCGTTTAGAAAAAGAAAGAGAAAGAGAGAGAGATAGATAGAGAGACTTTTCATCATCATCATCATCATCATCATCATTTTAAAAATTTTTTCTAACCCTTTTTAACTTAATACAAATACCTGTCGTCGTCGTCGTAGCTTTTCAAATAAATTCAATTTCATATTTTAGATTTTAAAGGTTTTCTTAAATTTTCATCTCTTCCTTTTCTTTTTCTTTTTCTTCTTCTTTTTCCTTTTTATATCATTTCTCCTTCCATCATCATCATCATCATCATCATCTACTTCCGTTTCTCTTACTTTTTCCGCCTTTTTCTCTCTCTCTCTCTTATCATATCTTTTACTTACTCGTCAAATTCTTTTTACATCAATTTCCCTTTTTTACCGTCATTTTATGTATTAATTATCCTTTTTCTTTCTTCTTCTTCTTCTTCTTTTCTAAACCTTTCATCATCATCATCATCATCATCTTCGTTTTAAGTCTTAAAAGCGATTTTAAATTTTTTGTTACAATCGGACAGTTTGTTAAGAAAGATGTTAATGATGGGTGGGAGGATGAGAGGATGGATGGATGGGTGGGGGGAGGGGGGGAAGGGGTGGTTTTTGTCATGTAGCTATAAAGAGACAACTTTTTAAACATTTTAAATATTCAATATTTTATTTAAGATGATTATTATTATTATTATTATTATTATCATCGTCGCCGTTTCCGTTTTCCTCTCTCTCTCTCTCTCTAGAAATTTATAATCATTATTATGTATTAATTAATAATAATAATGATAATAATAAGATTCGATCGAACTCAATCTTTTCGGTGGACATTTTTCCGGGAGTTTTTTTTTTTTTCTGGAAAAATCACGACGAACTGGAAAGAAATAAAATTAAAAAATCAAAAAGATGAGAATTTAATAATGATGATGATGATGATAATAATAATAATAATAATAATAAGAATGAAAACGAGGAGAGAGGAAGGGTGGGAGAAAGGAAGGAAGGAAGGGGAGGAAAAAATTATTATTATTTTTAATATCATTTATTTATTTTTTCGTTTCTTTTTCCTTTTCCGGTTTGATGACAGGGAAATGACGTAGACGGGATTATGAAGATCATTAGCTGAAGATTTTACTTGTTAAAATTTATTTAAAAGATTTATTTTCTTCTGGCCCGTTGGAAAAGATTATTTTAGTTTTTTTTTTTTTTCCATGTTTTGACGATTCTTTCTCTCTCTCACTCTCTCTCTCTTTCTTTTCCTTTGTACTTTTTCCGCCCTCTTTAAAAAAAAAAATTTTCTCATACTTTTCTTATTAATAATAAAATAAGATGATAAAAATTTAAATTAAAAAAAAAAAAAAAAAATGTTTCTTCGTGTTTTTTTTTAAAATCGATTTTGACTTTTCCCTTTTTTTTTCCACTCCTGGAGAAATTATTATTAATCGATCGTTTCAATTGATTCCAGGTTTTTGTGTGTTTGATTCCTTTTAAAATTTTTTCCTTTGATTTCCTTTGATCTTACTCATAGTGCACTCCTATCATTTTTTAGTATTTCAAATCGTATTTTAATTGGTTTTTTTTTGTCTCCAAAATTCTCCAGGATTTCATTATCATAACAGGAATCATTTCCGGTTTATTTCGGATTCGTTTGCTGGACAAATAAAAATGTGAAATGAGTTTAAAGGTTTTGAAATTTTGAAATCTGCAAACTACCACCACCGCCGCCGCCATTTTACCACCGTAAGGCTTTTCTTGTCTGTTTTTCTTCTCATCCTGCTCCTTCTGCTCCTGCTGCTGCTGCTGTTGTTATTATTATTATTATTATTAATCTCTTATACAGTAATTTTAAAACGTACCAAGTTGGTAAGTTTCTTAAAGGTTTTAAGATGACCAAAATCTGGTAGAAATTGCGGTTTCTTTTGTGAGAATTTTCCCAAACGTTTGACGTTTATCTTATTCTCAAGACACTACGAGGACGAGGTTCTTTTATTTTCTGAGTTTAACCAAAATTCTAAAATTTTCTCACCGCCTTCTTTGAAAATCTCAAAACAATCTTTCTTACGTTTCTTTTTTTTTTTTTTAAATGAAAATATGTTGTCGTCATTGTTTTACGTTACCCGAAAATACAAATTTACATATATATATATTTTGTTTCCTTTTTAATTCGTACGATTCTAATGCCACGTTCAACGAAAACGGAAATGAAAATACGATTTAAAAAAAAAAAACGCGCCTAAAATTTTTTAAATTTTCTTTTTTTTTTTTTTTTTGCTCTCTAACAAGGCATAACCACTCATTTCATTTCTCGGCTCATAAATTCATTAAAAAAATATTTAAAAAAAAGGAAAAAAAATGGCGGGAGGGGGAGGGGTAAGGGGGGGAAGGAGGAGCAAGAAAAAAAAACTGAAAATCTTTCTTTTTTTTTTTTTTTTCCTTTTTACTTCTCGGAGAAAAAAAAAAAAAATTCACCCTTTTAACACTAAGAAAATCTCGTCATTAACATGAAAGATTCTAAGCAGACGACGTAAAATGGAAAATTTTTTCAAGGAGGTTCCGTCATCTTAAATTAGCCGAATAATTACGTGGGTGGGAGTGGGGTTGGGGTGAGGGAGTAAGGAGATGGAGGATTGGGCGGGAGTGGGCATAAGATGAAGCGAAGGGAAATTTTTTTTTTTAAAGTTTCAATTCATTTTTTGTTTTTTTTGTTTTTTTTTTTTTTTTTTTCCTTTTACTCGATTCCTTTTTTCCTTTTCATCTTTCCTTTTAATTTTTTTTTTTATATACGAATAAAATTTTTTTTTTTAATAAAAAAAAAAAAGGTCGAGCGCTCACTTTTATTTTCGCGACTGAAATAAAAAAAATCTTTTATATTTTCCGGTTTGGTATTGGAAAACTTACGTATTCTAATTCCACGTCATTTTTTTTTGTTTATTTATTCTATTACGGTTATCGATTAATAAAAACATTTTAATTTAATAAATTACATAGCGCGGGTAAAAAAAAAAAAAAAAAAAAAAAATGTTTTTAGTCATCGGAAAATCTTTGATATATATATATATAAACAACCTTTTTGGAAAATTGAAAAATGTTTTTCCGGAAAAACAAAATCATCGTAGACGGGGTTACGAAAAAAAAAAAAAAAAAAAAATTGAGTAAAAAAGAAGGAAAAAAAAAAAATCCATCATTTTTATTATCCGTTAATTAATTACTTAAAAGGTTTTGAACGAAACCATTTTTGTTTGGTTAAAATTAAATTTTTGTAAGAGATGATGATGATGATGATGATTATTCTTTAACCGAACCGGAAAACCGTTTTTTTCCTTTTTTTTTGTTTGACTCTCATGCGTATCATCAAATTTATCAATCTTTTTTCCCCCATCAACCCTTCCATCCCCCTTTCTGAGTCTTTTACATCCCCAATTTTTCCTTTTTTTTTCCACCCTCCCTAAACGAAATTCGGTCATTGAGTCAACGAATTCAAAAAAAAATTTTTATTTTTATTTTTATTTATTTTTTTTTTTTTTTAGTTTCATCCGATCGATCGAATTTTCCGGAAAATTTCGTTTTATTATAAAAAGAAAAGGATGAGAGAGAGAAAACGACGGATCGCCTTTTATAGCGACAAATTAATAAATAAAAATTATCATTATTATTTTTCATTTATTATATATATATATATATGTCTATGGAAAGTAAAGTTGAAAAGGAAAAAAAAAAGAAGGAAAGAAAAAGGAAAAAGAAGGAATAACAGGAAGAAAAAGGAGGAAACCAGGTAGAGTGCAAACCTTTTTAAAAAAAAATGTTTTAATTAAATATCAGACATTTTTTTTCATCTTCTTTTTCTTTTTCTTTTCTTTTTAACAACCATTTTTTTAAAATAAAAAATAAAAAAGCGGAAAGAGAATAAAGAGAGAAAGAGAGAAAGAAAGAGAGAGAAAGAGAAGACATTTTTTTTTTTTAAACGGGTCACCAGAACTTTGAAATATCGAAAATTTATTATTATTATTATTATTATTATTATTATTATTATTATCGATGTGATTTTTTCTTTCTCCATAAAAACGATTACGGGTGTAAACTCTCTCTCTCTCTCTCTTTTCTCCAGGTTTTTTTTTATTTTATATAATTCTTTCTTTCTTTCTTTCTTTTAATTAATTATAAGGTTTCTTCTCATTTATGGCAAAATTTTTTTCCTTTTTATATATATTGCTAAGGGGGAGGGGCCTTATTTAAGGAAAAAAACCGTTATTTAAAAAAAAAAACGTTTTAAACGACTTTTCGTAAGGTAAACATAAGAAAAATGTTCAGAAAAAGTTAATAATAATTTTCATAGGTACGGGAAAATCATAATGGATATATCATAACGGGAAAAGGGTAGTGATGATAATAATAATAATAATCGTATTCGATTGTCTAAAACTTACCGGATCGATATCTCGATCGATTTTTTTTCCGTTTTATTATAATTTATTATTATTAATAATAATAATTTAAATAGGAGTCGAAATCAAATTTAAAAAAAAAAAAAAAAAAAAAACGCGCCTAAAAACTTTAAATTTCTTACGTTTTTTTTTTTTTTTTTTTTTTTTTTTTATGCTTTTCCTCTCTCTCATTTTCTTTCTCTCTCTGTCTTTGTCTCACACTCGGTTTGGCCGGAGCGATGCAGTTAATGAGTTTTTAATCTTTTATAAAAGACGTTTATAAATATTAAAAAAAGATGAAAAATATTGAAAAACCTTATAAGATGAAAAAGGAAAGAAAGAGAGAAAGAAAGAAAGAAAGAAAAATTTATTATTTCAATCTTTTCTCGTATTATTCTTATTCTAATTCATCATTTCTTTTCTTTTTTTTTTTTTTTTAAATAATAATAATAATAATACCTCATCGTCAAAAAAGGTTTTCTCCTTTTTGTTAACGTTTTTTTTTTTTTTTTTTTTTTTATTTATTAAAAATTTAATTATCGAACGTAGAAATTTCTAGAACAAAAAATTATCGCGTAAAAGTAAAAGGTCGGTTATAATAGTAATAGTAACATTTTTTTTTTTTTCCTCTGTCGTGATACGATTTTTGCTGTCGTTCTATTTTTTTATTATTATTATTTATATAAATTATTATTATTATTATTATTATTATTATTATTATGACGTCATAAAAGGGGGGGAAAAATAATAATGATTAATTTAAACTTTTTATATAACAATTTAAAAAAAAAAAAAAACGCCTTCAAAATTTTATTTAGATAATTTATATACACGCGGAAAAAAAGTAAAAAGAAAAATCTAATTAATAATTTGAAGGCGCAAAAGAGAGAATTTCATATCTGTTATCGTCATTTCAAAAAAAAAAAAAAAAAAAGTTTATTTTATTTTTACCGTTTGACAGATAGGAAAGAAACAACAAAAAAAATAAGATAAACGAATAAAAATGACGTTTCTTCTGCTTCCTTTTCTTTTTTTTTTTTTTTCGTCTTCTCTCTCTCTCTCTCTCTCTTCATCTTTTTTTCTTTTTTCTTCTTTCTTCTTTCTCCTTCCTTTTTTTTTTTTTTTTTTTTTTTTTTAATTCAAAAATAACAACGGAAGGAAGGAGAACCACATAAAATTTTTTGATATTAAACCAATCAAGTTTTTCTGAAGGCGGTTTTACATTAATTCTACTTGACGGGCGAGAGGAAAAAAGGGCCCTGAAACTTATGAGATTCGATTTATTTGGGCCCTTCCTGTGAATCATTTAAAGAAAGAAAGTTTTTTAAAAGTTGTTGAGGGTTTTTTTTTTTTTTTTTTGAAGGATTGGAAGAAAGAGAGAGAGGGGGGAGAGAGAGAGAGAGAGAGAGAGTGTGAGAGAGGTGAATGGGGTGGCAAAAGATAAAGAAAATTCTCCAGAAGGCTTTTCTACTTCCACTTCCACTTCCACTTCTTCTTCCTCCTCCTTTTTATTTTTAATTTATTCTTATTATTCTTTCTTCTCCATGTTGTTTCGTATTCTTCATCTTTTTTTTTTCTTTCTTTTCTTTTCATTTTAATACCAAGTCAATGGTGGCTTTATTATTAATGGATTAATTTTAATCTCCAGGGTCGAGTTTATTCCGTTCCATTTTACATGAAATAATTGTCTTTTTTGTTTTAATACTCTTTTTCTTTTCTTTTTTCTTTTTTCTTTTTTTTTTTATAATGAAAATAAATTTATTGTTGTTTGTTGTTGTTGTTTGTTGTTGAAAAAACAATTTTATGAGTTGAAAAAAAAAAAAAAAAAAAGATTGAAAGCTCGGAAATAATATAAAATAAAATTTTTTATTTCTACAATTCTCTGACACCGAATAAGCACCAGATATTTCTTTCTTTCTTTCTTTTTATTATTATTATTATTAAATATTTCAAACGTGTAAATAATTTTCTTTTGCCACGTATCGATGATAATCAATTATTTTATTAATTTTCTACTGATTTTGTATTGATTGTAGTTGTTGTGATTTTATTAATAATAATAATAATTCGAAAAGTACCTAAAAAAAAAACAATTTTACAAGATGTTGTTGTTGTTGTTTGGTTGTTTGTTGTTGTTGTTGTTCTTGTTTGTTCATATTGTTGTACTCGAGTTATTATTATTATTATTATTATTATTATTACAATCTAATCTAGTTTTTTTTTATCTTTATTTATTTATTTATTCATATTCACGGTTCATTTATATTGCTTTATTTATTTACTTCACATTATTATTATTATTATTATTATTATTATTATTATTACTATTATTACTTATGTACTTACGTATTTATTTATGTAAAAATTTATTTAATGTTTATTATTATTATTATTGTGAATTATCAATTTATAAGAGGACGATGAACGGGGTGGGGGAGAGAGAGGGAAAATAAAATTTTCATCCCTTGGAAAATCAAAGAGAAAATAATAATAATAATGATAATAATTGTAAGTGGTGGTGGTGATGGGGAGAAAGAAGAGATTGCGGAGCGGGACGAGGAGGGGAGGGGAGGGGAAAAGGTAATATTTTAAACGTGAGTGGAAAATAGCCAGATTCGAAAATGGTTGATGAATGATGTGAGTTTGTTATTAATGGAAAAGAAAAAACACTTGAAAAGGAAAAACTGGTTAACCGGAGAAAAAAGGGATCTTATTTGTTTAATTGCAAGGTTTATGTAAAAGAGAGAGAGAGAGTGGGGGGAGGGAGGGTGACGGAGAGAGAGAGGAGAGAGGAAAATAATATAAATATAAATAAACGTGGGTGAGTGCGTGAGTGAGTGCGTGTGTTGCGTGCGTGTGCGTGCGTGCGTGCGTGTAGAAAAAGAACGATGAGATGTAATGAAAAAAAAAAAAAAATGATGGAAGAGAAGAGAGAGAGAGAGAGTAAAGCTTTGGAAAAACGAGTGTGAGAATGATGAGAGAAATGGAAAAACGAATGTGGAACGAGTATGGGAATCGGATTAAAAATTTTGTAAGAGATGAATCTTAATCTCACAAGGGGATGATTTCGCTCCTTGAACCTTTCTCTTGAAAAGGATTCCATACGTATTTCTAAAAAGGAAAAACCTTTCCTTAGTATACTCCTCCTGTTCCTTTCTATTTACCGACTTTAAAATTCTTCTTCTCCTTCCCCCCCCTCTCTCTTTCTCTTCTTTCTTTTAATAATTATTAAATTTAAATACCGAAATTTTTGAAAATTTTACACGGGAAGCATTGAATGGAGAAAAAAAGGGAACTCCGGAAGAGGGAGGAAGGGAGGGAGGGAGAAAGGGGGAAACGAAAAAGAAGAAGAAGAAGAAGATGAGAAAAAAAGCAGACGAAAAAACGTTAAAATGAAAAATAACTCTAACACTTCTTTTACCACCGCCACCACCACCACCGCCATCTTTTTTTGCACACCCGAATACCTCACGATTCTTTATCCGTATCATTTTGGAAAATTTCCTTTTTGGTGTAACGTTTAATGAAAGAAAACAGGAAACCAAACTGAGAGAGAGAGAGAGAGAGAGAGAGAGAGAGAGAGAAAGATTCTTGAAAGGTTTTTGTCCGGTTATCAATAAGAAGATTGTTGTTAAGATAAATTTTCTTGTAAACTCACAATCTCTTGGGTGAAAACAAAAGAAAAACAAAAATAAAATCACCATCGAATAATAATAATAATAACAACAACGATAATAATAATAATAATAATAATAATAATAATAATAATACAACGACACGTCGTATCGCATTTAATTTCGTCTCTTGCAAAATTTCCAAAAAAAAAAAAAACCGTTTCGTACAAAAAAATTTCCAAAAAAAAAAAAAAAAATCACCGCCTTCTTTAAATACATATAAACACATGTATATTAAATTGAATCATTTCCGGTTGTTATTCTAACAGGTTATCTTAAGAAAAAAAAAAAAAATTCTTTTGTCGAGTCAAAAAATCATATCATTTATTTACTTTAATCACAGATAATCTCATCGTCTATCTCTATCTCTCTCTCTCTCTCTCTCTCTCTTTCTTTAGCCGACAAACGAACTGAGGAAAACTCGAGCTAATCTATTACTACCGATAAACCGGGTTATCGATTTTCAAGGATGATTCTTCCCTAATCGGAAAAAAAAATTTTCCATCAATTTCTTATATTATTCCTTAATCCGTTCCTGACATTAAAAAAAATAATATCGGTCATCGTATATATAGTGTGGTTCCCTCTCTCTCTCTCTCTCTCTCTCTCTTGGGCAAATATTCAAAGTTTTATGATATTGGGGATTAAGAGGGATTTAATTACCGTAAAATATGTCCCTTTGATAAGGGATGAAATTGGATTACGAATATGAATAATATAAGGAAACGTATAAGTTTGTTTTCGACCGTACGTCCACCACTTGTTTCAACCGACCTTCGTCCTTTTTTTCTATTTCCACGTCATAAACCTTTCGAATACGGGGCGGGGGAGGAGGGTGGGTGACTTATTCCATCCGGGCTCGATGAATTAATTTTATTAATATCAAAATATTATTATTTGTTTAGATTTTTATTTTACTAGGGTAAAGAGTAGAAAAAGTTGAATAATATTTACATAACGATTTACGTCGTGGCAGCAAGTAAAACAAAAAGAAATACGAAAAAGGTTATCGATCGTGTCAATGAACTTTTTTTTAAAAAAAAAATTCGTACCCGTACGAAAATTTTCTTTTCGGACATCCTTAAATCGGGAAATTTTTTTTTTTCTCATTGATTAATAATTTCAAAAAAAAATGTCGTGTATTTAGAAAAATCAAACGTGTTCGATATATATATTTTTTTTTGTTACTAATTACTCAGGTATTATTAATGATAATTCTCTTTGAATTTTTACATTCTCCCTTCTCCCCTCCTCCTCTCGGGATTATATTTTAAAAAGGGTTTTAACCAATCGAGGGAAAGAGGGTTCACCAATAATAATAACATAACGTGGCAGTAGTAAAAATATTTTACAGGGGTTTCATTTAATCTTTCGTATAAAACGAACCTGATTCAGTGAATCATCTTTTTCACTTTAAAAAAAAATTCTTTTCTTTTTGGATTACGTTAGGAAAATAATAATCCTCTTAAGGATTCTGTTGCCACTTGCTTTCCTACATAGTAATAATAATAATAATAATATTAATAATTTTTCGTTCGTTTGTTTTTTTTTTTTTTTTTTTTAAATCATACGCGTGGGATTAAATATTAAAAAAATTAAATAAAATGAAAATTTATAAAATTTTAAGGGATGAAAATAAAAAATTTTTTTTTTTTTGGGAGGGGGAGGGTTGTTAAACGCCGCACTTGTTATTCTAATTCCACGTAAAGTCAATGACTTGACTTTATTTACATTAAAAATTTATTTAAATCGTATTGACGAGTCGATAATATACATATATTTTTATTACGTCATATTATTATTATTATTATTGTTGTTGTTGTTTTTATAAAAACGTGGCATCAGGTAAAGAATAATTTAAATGTTATGAATCATTTCATGAGTTTATAGGATAAAAACAAACAAAAAAAAAAATAGAGAGAGAAAAGTTATTCATAAAATAAATACTTTCGAATACTATATTAATATAAAATAAACTCGCGAACGTGTAAGAAACTTAACAAATCTTTCTTCTCCCACTTTTTTTTTTTTTTTTTTTTATAACTCTATAAGTTAATTTTTTTTTAAGGAAAAGTTTTTTTTGTGGAAATCTATAAAATTTATATAGTAATCGTTTGTGATATAAAAAAGTTTTTTTAGAAAAAGAAATTTTTTTAAGACGTGGAATTAGATAAAATAAAAAAAAAGGAAAAATTGGAAATGAAAAAGTAAAAAAAAAAAAAAAAAAAAACGGTACGGGAAAGTGTTTCCGGTTAGGAGTAGGGATGGGAAAGAGTGAAAGGGTAGGAGGGAGGGGGAGAAAGGGGGAGGCGGGAAATGGAGAGAGGAGGAAGAAGGAGGAGGAAAAAGGAAAGAAAAGGAGGAAGAAGAAGGAAAAAAAAAATTAAATCCTTATTTGATACCGGCGAGGACGTGGAAATGATCAAGGTCAGGAGGCGGGTCCGAGATGAACCGCCTCATTCATCCGATTTGAACGTTTCTGCCGTTCGCCGCGTTCGGTTGCTGATCATTCAAATCCAAACTCCTCCTTCGTTAAACATAAGGAGATAGATCCTTTTTTTCCTTTTTCTCTCTCTCTCTCTCTCCAGGAAAGTCAAACCTTTTTTTTTTTTTTTTTTTTTTAAATCGAACGCTTTTTTTATTTAAAAATCGGATCGATTATTTTTTTTAAAATGGCGGGAAAATTTCCCCTTTTCCCCCTCCCCCCGGAAAAATCAAAATTTTCCCATTAAAAAAAAAATTCAGGGGCTGACGCAAGAACTTTAAAAAAAAAAAATTTTTTTTTTTTTGTAAATTGATCCTCGATTTTATTTTTACTATCTCCCTCTCTCTCTCTCTCTCTTACGCACACGCATGTTACATCTTTATCCCTCAAATGAACCGTGAGCTTCTATCTATCTCTCTCTCTCTCTTTCTCCTTTCCCCTCCTTATATTATTGAAAGAAACAAAACGAGAGTCGGTCGCTTGTAGTCGTCGTCGTCGTTTTCGTATCTTTATTATTTACTGAACAAAACTCCGTTCAGTTGATTTTATCCATCAGTGTATGGTTGAATGTGCGTCCGTGTGAACGTTTTTTTCTCTCTCGTCGTCTGCTTTATATTTACGATACAATAATTTTTATTTATTTATTTACTTTTTTTTTCGTTTTGTAAAAATCGCGAATTTTTTTTTTTTTTTTTTAATCAAAATTTTTACGCGTTGATTTTATTTCAATCGTTTTTTAATTATTATTATTATTATCATCATCATCATCATTATCATTTCCGTTGTTTTTTAAATTTTTTTTTTTTTTTGGAGTTTTTTGTTTTTTTTCGGGGGTTTTCAGGTAAATCGAAAAATTTACATCTTGAAAAAAAAATTTTTTTTTTTTTTACTTAATTTAAATTTTGTTTGTTTGTTCGTTTGTTCCTTCGTTTGTTCGTTCGTTCGCTTGTTTGTTTGTTTGCTATTCGTAAATTACAAACGTCGAAGGTTTTCCGTATCGTGCAAAAAAAAAAAATAAAAAATTTTTTTAAATCTTTTTTTTTTTATTTTATCTCCTGTCGTAGAGATTATCTGTTGTCAGTCCCGATAGTTTTTTTATTAATAATAATAATAACGATTACGTAATTTTTTAATCTTTTTAAGTAAATAATAGTAATAATAATAATAATAATAATAATAATAATTTCTAGGATCGTCAGTTCGTTTATTTTTTCGATTGTTGTTAAATAATTGAATGTGTTGTCTGGTCTGGAATTTTGGTGATTTTTTTTTTATTATTGATTATTAACGACCCCCCCCCCCCAATTTCAAAGGTGTTTTGAAAATTTTCCTTTTTTTTTAACTCTCTCTCTCTCTCTCTTTTTTTTTTAATAAACGATATTTTTTTTTTTCTTGTAACATCGAATCATTTCACACACAATTTATCTCGTGTCACACTTAGGAAAAAAAAAAAAAAATATTATTAACGTTTGACGACCTGTGACAAATCAAAGGAACGAACGAAAAGGAAAAAAAAAAAAAAAAGGAAATCGTTCGCAACGACGAACAAACTTAAAGAAAGATTAACCTAATCTTATAATCCGGATTTAGTCACTCGGTTCAATTGAAGTGTGAAGAAACCTTTTCAATGCAGGGTTGACACAAAATTTTATTATATTAAATCACTTTTCGTATTATTTTGTCGTTGTCGTCGTCGTCGTCTGCTTAATAAATACGGTTATTATTATTATTATTATTATTATTAAATCGAACACCTTTTCTTAACTATTATTATTATTATTACCAATCGTTCGTTCGTTCGTTAGGAGTGATAGGGTGAAAAATAATTAATTTTTAATAAATTAAACGTACGAATTGTAATTATTATTATTATTATTATCATCGAAGGTGACGATTAAATGTCACGTGATATTTCATAAGGCCCCCCCCCACGAATAAATCCGCGGTTTTTTTTTAAACCGGGGTAAAAATTCCGGGATCGTGGAGAAAAAAAAAATTTTTTTTTTTTTTAACGGTTTTTTTCTTTTTTTTTTTTATACCTAATCGATAATAATAATAATAATAATTATTATTATTATTTTTTTGTTTCCGGTTTATTTTAGTGATAAGAAACTATGGGTTAAATGAATTGATAAGAAAGTGAGAAGAAAAGAAAAATAAAAAAAGAAAATAAAAATTATGGATTTTCAAAGTGCTATGGAAACATTTGCAGAGGCTTGGGTTGCTGCAAATGCAAAAACTGGAGTTTTGGATTCCGGACCACCGACATCACATCAGGTAACGAAAAAAAAAAATTATTACGTGTCACGAATTTAAATCTTGAATCCGGTACTGATTATTTTTAACAAAGGGGGCAAGGGGGGAGGAGGGTGCATTAAAGAGGATTAGGGGTTCATTCTTTTTTATTTAAAAACCTTAAAACGTTAACGAAAAAAAAAAATTTTAAAGGTTAATTTTCCCGACACGTGATTTTTCTTTTAAATCAGATGTAAAATTATTATTATTTTTATATGTAAAACTACCGTTATCTACTGCCACGATTTAAATTTCTATTCTTTTTAAAAAACAACCTCGCTGTCGTTTCCTCACACCCCCTCCTCCTTCTTTTTTTTTATCGTAATAAAAATTATATTAGTTACGATAAAATTTCGAACCTTAAACCGAACTTAAAAAAATGGCGGAAACGACGCCATTTTTAATTTTCTTTAAATTTTTAATTTATTTAAATCGAATATCGAAGGGAAAAAAAATTCTTACTTCCAGTTCCTTTTTTTTTATTACTTCTCCCGTTCCCCCTTCCCGAAAAACATTTTTTTCACATATTATGACGTCATTTTCTTTTACCCCCCAAAAAATAATAATAATGATAATTTTTTTTATTTTAAATTTTCACGATTGATTTCATGTTACGTAATTGTTTGTTTAAGCAGACGAAAATTTTTTTTTTTTTAAATTTTTCTGCAGGTACGTCTAGCAGAAAGCTTTTTTCTTCTGCTTCACTATTATTATTATTATTATATTTACATTATTAATTTCGTGGGATTGCTTTTAGTTGGGGGGGAGGAGGAATGGGGTTGATTTCGCGTTAAAATAATTATCATCATCATTATTATAATCACGTGATTATTTATAAAATAAAGGCCGTAATTGAAATTTAAAATTTAAAAGTTTTTGAGTAGGAGAATGGGGGGAGGAGGAGGGAGAGGGAAGGGCGGGGTTCGAATGATTTTTTAGTCGTTGTTAAATGACCGGAATAAGTCAATGTGAAATTGTTTTCATCACTCGAACCTTTTTTTACCTGAGATATAAGGGATTATCTTTTAAAAAAAAAAAAAAAAAAGGTTTTAAGGTATCACCACCCTCCCCCCCTTTCACCCTTCCTACTCTTCTTCTTCTTTCCTCCACCGTTTTTTTTTATATTTTTTTTGATTTATTTTTATGACCTGATTTCTTTTTTTTTCTTCTTTCTACCTTTTTTTTTCTTTTTTTTTGACTCGAGTTAAAAGATTTAAATAGGTAGTAGTAGAAAGGTTTGTTGGTAGGTAGGTAGGTAGGTAGGTAGACGAATAGATAGATAAATAGATAGATAGATAAATTGATGGACTTTGAGTAGAAATGAATAGATATGAGTTGTCACTAAATTTTATTTTGATGTTTTCATTTTGTCTTTTCTTTCCGGAGGGGAAGCGGGAGGGGGGAGGTGGAAGAAAGGCAAGGCGGGGGGGCTTTCTAACTTTTTGACTTTGTTCTACGTGCACTTCCGTCGCGTTTTTTCCCCTCCCATTATTTCCGGTTTTATTATTATTATTATTACGTACGATTAAATTTTTTTTTTTTTTTAATATTTGTATCAATTTAAAAATTTTTTTTTTTTAAAGAAAATGTTTTTTTTTGTCGTGGTTTTAGAAATCGAACGATTCGTAAAAGGTTCAATTTATAAAAAAAAAAAAAAAATCAGGTACAAACCTTGAAAATGTTGTCATTTTTTTAGACTTTATAAGGTTCATTGGTTTATTGTTAATCTTTAGTTTCACTCTCTCTCTCTCTCTCTTTTTTTTTTTTTAACCTTAAATTTATGAAGAAAAAAAAACCTTTTTCTTCTGCTTTTTTTTTTTTTTATACCTGATCCTTTTGTTAATGGTTAAAGAATTTCAAAAAAAAAATTTATTATTTAATCCGAAAACGTTTTAAATTTTTTTTTTTTTTTTTGACGACTATCAAGTCTTCGATAAACGTTTTTTTTTTTAAGGGGGGGAAGTTGGGGGGGCGAGGGGGGGAATTTTTAGTTTTTTTTTAACTAGTAAAAAATTTTATTTTAGTTTTGTTAATTTATTAAAATATTCTAATTCCACGTTAAAATTTTAATTTTTTTTCGTTTGCAAGAACGAATCGTTAATTAACAAAAAAAAAAAAAAAAACAAATCCTTTCGTAAAAATTATTATTATTATTATTATTATTTTATGGGAAAAGAATATTCCAGAACATGAAAGATGAGGAGTGAGTGTGTGGGGGGGTAGGGCGGGTTAATAAAATTCAAAAAAAAAACGAAATTAATAATATATTTAACACGACTAAAACAACGATGACGATGACGATGATGATGATGATGATGATGATGATGATGATACGTGGTAATGACCTTTTTGGTATTTTCCAGGATTAAATAAAAATATATCCGATGATGATGATAATAATGATAATAATAATAATCGTTTATTGTCTACTTTAAGTCAGTCAAACATTTCTACACGTTATTTATTTCATCTGTTGTTGGTTCAGGTTGTACAAAATGGTTGTTACCTGGCAGGTTTTTTTTTTTTATTTTCCTCTCTCTCTCTCTCTCTCTCTCTCTCTCTCCTTTTTTACCGAATAAAAAAATTCATAAATTAAAATTTATTTTAACTTCTCTCTCTCTCTCTCTCGTTTTCTCCCTTTAAAACGATTTCATACAGAAACTTTTATTTAACGCGGGTTAAACTATGACGTCATAATTCGTGAAACGATTCTCACACTTTCTAATTGTTTCCTATTCTACCCTCTCTCTCTCTCTCTCTCTCTCTCTCTCTCTCTCTCTCTCTCTCTTTCCTGTTGGTTTCCAGCTGTTTGTTTTACCTTAGGAGCCATTAAATGAATAATAATAATAATAATGGTTTATATACGTGTAAAATATTTATAGATTCTCAGGGTAATAATAATAATAATAATAATAATTGAGGAAGAAAGATTAAATGAGGTATTAATTGTTTACAGTTGAATAAATAACTCGGTTGATGTAACGAGATTTTATTTTTATTTATTTTACAAATCAAGAATAGATTATCTATCTGTCTATTTATCTATCTATTTATCTATCTATCTATTTATTCATGTGTCGATATTTTTAATAGAAAAATTTATACGATTTAATATAAAATAAAATGTTATTAAAGGAAAAATCATTTAAATGAACGACGCGACGTCCATTTTGAAAAATTTTCAAGTGTTTTTTTTTTTTTTTTTTTTTTTTTTTTAATCGAAGGGGGTTTTAATTTTTTTTTTTTCGTAACGGAAAATAATCGTTAAGGGTTGTTATTTAAGGGGTTGTTTTTAAAAAAATATGTATTTGTTAAACGGTCCATTTGTTATAAATAATAATAATTTTTTTATTTTTTTATGGGGGGAGGGAAGGGAAGGGAAGGATTATTTAACGAGTGGAAAATCATTTTTATAATAATAATAATAATATTAATAATTTATATGAATTTATAATAATGTAAAAATTTTGAACGTGGTTAAAGAATTATCTATTACCACTTTAAAAAATTTTGAACGTGTTTATTTGTTAACTTAAATAAAAGATTTCAAATTTTTTTAAATAAAAAAATTCGGGTAGGTTTCTTTCGAAAAAAAATCTGGTGACACTTTAATACGATGATAATGATGATATTCTTCTGCCACGTTTTTTTTAAATGTTTTTAATTTTTATACAAGTTTGTATAGTAGGTTGGTAGGTATTAGATAAATATATTACCAACCAGTACTTAAACTACCCGTTTTTAATAAAAAGCAACCGACTAGGGATTTAAATAATAATAATAATAATATTGCAAATTGTAAGGAGAAAAAAAAAACGTTAAAAACAAAATGTCGCACATAAAGAAAAAAAAAAAAAAAAGATAATCTTGTTAAAAAAAATGCCAATTAAAAAGGTTAATTACTAAGTCTTACGATGAGGGAAACCTCTTAACAAATTTATTATCTAGTTTTACACGAGGATTAAACAACAACAACAACAACAACATACGAAAACAATGCTTAACTTATAAATTTAAGATAATTTTATCTGACAAATTTTCTATACTAAGATTTTTTTTTTTTTTTACGTTTTTTGATTTACGGCCCTTATCCTATCTATTCGTGATAATCCTTTTTCAAGGTTTAAACCCCTTTCTCCTCTCTCTCTCTCTCTCCCCTACCCTCCACTCCTTCACTCATCCCCCTTCACGGACTTCTTATCCCTTCTCTCTCCGAAAAAAAAATTTTTTTTTTTTTCTTTCGGGTGGTTATTATAATCGTTTTATTTAATATTATTATTATTATTTAAATTTACAGAATCAGGCGTTATCACTCACGTGTACGTCAAAATCATCGCCTACGTCATCACCTGTTGCTGAATGTTCTAATCTCAAATCGGATGCTAATACTATAATGTTTTCCAAAGAACGTTTGATTGATGGAAAAACTGGAATGAGTGAGTATTTTTTCTCTTTATTTTTGGATACCTGAAAATCGTCATCGTTATTATTATTATTATCATCATCATAATTATTATTAATAGTTTTTTTTTTTTTTTTAAACGTTTAAACGCGGATAATCCATTTCTGGATTATACATAATAATAATTATAAGGCCGGTAAGCCTTAAGGAAATTTTAATCTTGCTACCGAACCGAAACGGAATAAATTACGTGGTGCGTGGAAAAAGAAAAAAAAAACGAATTAATTAATTATTAGAGCCTATTATTAGCTTACGTAAATATAAATCCTTTTTATAAAAAAAAAATATATATCGAAAAGAAAAAAAAAATTAAATATTTAGGGAAGGGAAAAAAAACGATTTCCGGGGGAGAGAGGGAAAAGGGGAAGGGGGAAGAATTTTCCAGGGATTATTATCATCATTATCATCATCGTAATAATCATCGTTATTAAAAATATAATTAAATGTATTATTATTATCATCATTATTATTATTAGTTGTAATATTCACACGATTAAAAGTCGTTTTTACGACTCGCGCACTTGGAAATTTTTAGTTTTAAATGGAAAAGCGTTAGGGAAAAAAAGCAGACGAAAAAATAAAAAACGATAATTAATAAGATTAACGAATCAAAATGAAATAAATAGTTTATTATTATTATTATTATTATTATTCGAGGGGGAAAAGTTTTTCTTTTTTTTTTTTTTTTTCGAAATAAGAAGTCAAAATTGGAAAGAGGTAGAAAATGTTTTTTAAATAAATTTAAAATCGGATTCTTTTTATAAGAACCTAATGGGATTGAAAAAAGATAGAAGAAGATAGAAGAAGAAAGGTAATAATAATGTTAGGCGTTGTTGTTGTTGTTGTTGTTGGGTATGATGCTGTTGTGATATACGAACGTAAAAAGATAGAAAGAGATAGTTTGTGTAGGATGGTGTTGGGGGTGGTGGTGGTAGTGGTGGCGGTGTTAAAAAAAGAATGAGAAAGAAAATAAGAAAGAACGTGTTTTATAAAGTTGGTAGAATTGTTAATTAATCCTTCTTTAGTTGTATTGAACAAGTTCGGTAATCCGTTATAAGAAAAAGGAGGTTTTCTCGAACGTACGAACGAACGAACGTAAAATTCCGATGGTTTAATACCTACGTGTGAACTCTTAGTTTCTTTCAACTACTTAACGTGTGATCTCTCTCTATCTTTCTCTCACTCTCCTTCTATCTCTCTTTCTCTCTCACTTCTTTCCAGTTTATAAAATCTTCTTCTTATTCTTATTCTTATTCTCCATGAAATAGACTTAACTAATTCAGCTTAGCATTTTATATTTATTTATATATATACATTTTCTTTCTCTTTTCTTTTTTTTCACTCACGTGACGTAACGCTAGAAAAAAAAAAAAAAAAAAACGTTTTTCCATTTTCTTATTATCATTATCATTTGTTTTTTTTTTTTTTTTGGGGGGGGGGAATCTGGGTACGCGTATAAAAACGTAATTTAAAATAAAATTCAGGTTCGTGATAATAATAATAAAATTTAAATATCTACAATTTTGTCCCTTTATATACCTCTCTCTCTCTCTCTCTCTCTTTCTCTCTCACACACACACACACACAACATGGAAGAACGTTTTTTTTTTTATTTAGTTGTTTATTATGAAAATTTCTCGGTTGTTGTTTGTTTGTTTGTCGTTTGTGAATTGTTGATGCCTTTTTTTTTCTCGAAACGATTCGGAGTTTTATTTCATTATTATTATTATTATTATTATTATTATTATTATTATTTTTGTCAAACGAGTTTTTTTTTTTTTTTTCGAATTAATTTATGAAGAATTGGTTTGGTTAATCGGTGGCTAAACTCGTGTTAAATGTCGCTAACTTGAATTTTCTCTCGAATATTTTTCTTTTTCTTATTTTCCTTCGCTGTCGTTTTTTTTTTTTTTTATTGTTCAGGTTTTATAAAAAGAAAGAAAATTGTTCAGGTTCGATTTAATTTAATTTATAATTGTTTATATTTTTTTTTTAATTGTTTACGTTTTAGAATTTTTATTTCGTTGATTCGTTTGCGGATTTTCCGGATAATTTTTTTTTTTTGAATTTGGCGACAATTTTCCTGTCGGTGGAAAATCTTTTGGGGGGGGGGAACAATAATAATGGAGGGAGTCGATTTATTATTAAAAAAATAAAAATTAAACGAATGAATCACGACGGGGAAAAAAAATCCCTGCAACAACAAATTTTTACCCGACGGCGAGAGAGAGAGAGAAAAAGGAGGGAAATTTTATAAAAAACGTCGACAAAATTTAACGACAGCAGGGAAAAAACAAAATTTGTCGAATCTTTGCAAAAAAAAAAGAAAAAAAAAGGAAAATCTTGTCCATAAATTTTTTTTTCTTTTTTTTTTTATTTCGGTTCTTCGATTGACGTAACCTGTCGTCGTAAAAAAAAAAAAAAAAATAAAATAATAATAATAATGAATGAATGAATGAATGAAATCAGGTATGTCGTCGAAATGGTCGAACGCGACCGATAATAATAATGATAATAAGTAAATAATAATAATAATAAATAAAGTTGATTAACGATTTATTAAAAAAAAGAAATTTTTTTTTTTTTTTTATCCGGTGATTGGTTGGTTGGTTGTAATTACGGATACAACAAAATTGTAAGACAATACAAACGACAAACTCACGACGACAACAACAACAACCGGCTTTTTTTTAATATTAAATAAGATGATACCACACGACAAGTTTTTTTTTTACGGTAATAAGTAAAAAAAAAAAAAAATGTCGTGTGTAGTTATCTTATTTTATCTTATCAAAGAAACCGAAGGAACGAAAAAAAATTATTTTTTTATTTATGTTAATACTAATTTGTAGTGACGGTTGGTAGTAGTGAATTTATTTAAATAATAATAATAATGATGATGATGATGATGATGATGATCGCGGATTTATTTATTATTATTATTATTATTATTTTTCTTGCAAATAAATTTATATAAGGTTTTTTTTCTTTCTTATGATAAATTACCAACGTGGGAATGATGATGATGATCGTTTCCGGTTTTGTATAGTTTATAGGGGAAATTTCTTTTTTTTTACTGTTACGTTTCTTGTTGTGCGTGTGTGCGCATGCGCGGTCACGATTTTTTTTTAAACGCGGTATATTTACGGGGGGAAATGATCGAAATGTAATTCGTTCACGCATTGCACTCGTCTCCCCCCCCCCACCACGCCTCGCCCTACCTCTCCACCAAAAAGGTTTTTCCAGTGTGCGACATTTTTCCATTTATTTTAAATGTTTCATTTAATGACGTCACAATTTGTAACGGTTTTCTTTCTTTCTCCAGCAGAGTTTTTTTTCTGTTCATAATTGAGTGTCACGTAATCTCCCCTTCGTAATCAAAAAATATCTTCTGCTTTTCATTTTTATTCTCAAAGCGAATTTTATTTTATTTTTTTTGTAAGTCTTTAGTTAGTCGTAAAAGCGAGATTATTATTATTATTATTAAATTTTATTGATTTTAAATAAGTAAATAAATAAGTTAATAAATTACGTAACGATGAGTAAAAGATATAAACAAACAAACAAACAAACAAACAAACGCCACCACCTGTTTAAAAAAAAAAAATTTTTTTTTTATTTCTGTTGAAATTTTAAATTGTTTTTTTTTAAATAACCTTGTTTAATAATAATAATAATAAATAAAATGACAGTATAAATAAAAGAATAAGATGATGATGGTGATGATGATGATGATGAAAAGAAGAAATGAAAAGATAGATAAGGTTTTGTTGTTTGTTGGTGTGCCATCATCCACTACAAAATGTGGTTAATCAAACGCACAAGAAGAAGAAGAAGAAGAAGAAGAGTTTATACTTTTTTTCAAATGTCTTTTCATTTCCTGTTTCATCTTCAATTTAACGAGTTTTTTTTTTTTCTAGATCTTTCCAGCTTTTTTTTTATTATTTTTTCTCGTTTCCTTTTTTTTTTTTTATTTTTCCCCGATAAGGCATTTCGTCGAAAATCTTTGGAAAATTTTCTGTCAACGTTTATTTTTTTCTTTCTTTCTTTCAACTTCCTCTTCCTCTCATTCTTTAAGGTTTATAATTTTTTTTTTTTTTTTTACAGATAAGTCACTCCCGGTTCATTGTATCGTCGAAACAATCCTTTCGCTGGAAGAACAAAACGATAATCGTGAAAAAAATAACTGGAGAAGAAAATCAAATGTCGAAATTGATAGTTACGTTATTATTCCGGTAAATACTCCGATACAAGAACTCGTTTTGGTTGCTTTAACAAGATTGGGATACCCGAAAGAATCAGCTGCTTCTGCCAAAGGTTTTTATTTTTATTATTTATTTAAAGTTCGTTGACCTTTTATAATCCCATCCCTACACTTCTCTTTTTTTCATCCCTTATATTTTTATTAAATACTTTTTCTTTTTCAAGGTTAAGGGTGGCAAAAAAAGGGTTTTGAAAAAATTTGATTTGGGTGGTTTTTTTAAAAATTGATTTTCGATTGTTTCGAAACCTTTTTTTTTGGGGGGGGGAGGAGGAGGGGGAAATTTTTCAAAAAAAGAAAACGAAAAACGGAAAAATCGGTTTGAAGAGTTCGTGAAAATCCTAAATTAAAAAATTAAAACGAGTAAAATATTTGGGAAATGATAATAACCTCCTCCTTTTCCTCCTCCTCCTTCTTTTCCTCCTCCTTCTTTTCCTCCTCCTCCTTTTCCTCCTCCTCCTTCTTTTCCTCCTCCTCCTTTTCCTCCTCCTTTTCCTCCTCCTCCTCCTTTTCCTCCTCCTCCTCCTTTTCCTCCTCCTCCTCCTTTTCCTCCTCCTCCTCCTTTTCCTCCTCCTTCTTTTCCTCCTCCGCCTCCTCCTTTTTCTCCTTCTTATCCTCCTTCTCTTTCTTTTCTTCTTCTCTTCCTTTTCCTTTCCCTTTTCTTTTTTCTTCTCTTCCTTCTTCTTCTCCTCCTATTTCTCTTCCTTCTCCTTCTCTTCTATCTTCTCCTGTTTTTCTCTTTTCCTTCTCTTTTTTCTCCTCCATTTTCTCCTTCTTTTCCTTTTCCTTTTCCTTCTCCTCCTTTTCCTCTTCCTTCTCCTTCTCTTCCTTCTCCTTCCTTTTTTCTTCCTTTTCCTTCTCTTTCATCTCTTCCTCCTTTTCTTCCTCCTTTTTCTTCTTCTTTTCATTCTTCACCTCTTCCAATTCCATATCGTCTATGTTATTTTCCAACATAATAACCGGAAATGTAAAGAAAAACGAATAATTTCCTCACCGCAATCCCCTTTCTCCCCACTATCCCATAACTTCCGGTTTATTATTGATTTTCATAAATTAAAATTTTTTTTTCTTAATAATATTTTAAAGGTGCTATACTGATAAGAAATTGGAGAGCTTTGTCTTTTGACACGATATCACCTGGTCCGATGGTAACCGTCGGAGAATTATTAAGCGAATTAAGCACTATAGCAACTCTAAGAATACAAATTTTAAGACCTAAAACGAGTCTCATACAGGATATTAAAGATAAATTGTTACGCCTGCTACTCATCCAGAGTTATAATTTATTACTTCGATCTGGATGTCCTCTGGATACGGTAAGTCCTTATTTATCCTTTTCATAATCATCATCATCATCATCGTTAGAGTCGTGTAAATAATCATTCATTCATTTGTTTTCTATTTCCCCGATCGAACGTGGAAGAAAAAAAAAACATTTAAACAATATTAACTTTTTAAACGCGAAGATAGGGAAAAAAATGAAAACGATAGAAAATTTTTAAAGTTATTTTGTATATTCTACTGCCACGTCGTTTTTTTTTTTTTTTTTGTTTCATTCGTAAAACAAACAAATAAAATGATCCTTAAATCAAGCAAATGTGACATTTGATGGATTGTTTTATTAGGGGTATACATTTTAATATGATTTTGTGTGTGTGTGTATAAATTTTTAAAGCAGACGATATTTAACAAAAAAAAAAAAAAATAGTAATGATGATAAGAACAGAAGAAAAACAAAACAAACTCCCGGTTTTTATTATTATTATTAAATGTTTTTTCATTTTGCTAATTTATTGCAGATTACACAACAACAAACTTATTACGATGATGATAATGATGATAACTCACTTTTTTTTTTTTTTTAAATCTTTTTATTTTCATTTTTTTAATGCTTTTTTTTTTTTTTTTTTAAAAAAAAGTTTACTTTTTAATTTATTTACAAAACAGTGAGAGAGAGAGAGAGAGAAAAAGGAACTTTGTTCTTTTTTTTTTTTCGTGTCATTAAAATATATAATTTTATTGTTGTTTGTTTGTTGTTTGTTGTTGTTGTTGTTAGGGAGTCGAAAAAAATTAATTTAATTAATTTGCAGGTTTTTTTTTTTTTTTTTTTAATCGCCGACCGACCGTTTTTTATTATTATTATTATTATTATTAAATTTTTTTTTGACGTCGATTTGTCGTGTCAATAGACTTCTTTTTATTTAATTAATATTATTAATTATTATTATTATTATTATGTTGTTGTTGTTGTAGTTGTATTTACGTTAATTGTTTAACGCGTGAATTTTTTTCTTTTTTTTTTTTCGCCAAAGAGAAAATTGTTAGAAAAAATTCAATCGTTTGTTGTTTGTTTGTCCGTTTGTTTCAACGGTTAAATACGTATAAAGAAATCGAAAAAAATTTAAATTCGGTTTACGTACGAATAAAAAAACAATAGATTATCTTAAACAATTCGTTTGTCTTTCACTCTAAAAAAAAAAAAAAAAAAACGGGAGTAGAAATTAACTAGAGTGATTGATTGATTGAATGAATGAATGAATGAATGAATGAATGAATGAATTTTATAGTTTTTGAGTAAATGTGGTAGAAAATAATGCGAAAAAAAAAATTTTTTTAAATGTTCGAATTTGTTCGTGATTAAAATAGAATAATCGATGGTAATTAAAAACCTGAGCAAACACGAGCATGTCGTAAAACATTTTTGTTTGTTGGTTGTTGTTAATATTATAATTTATCAGGTTTATTCATCTTCTGATGTTTGTTGACAGGGATCAGCATTGTTTCCAAATGCTTTATTATGTTGATTTCATTCCTAGTTTTACGTTGACACGACAAAAAAAAAAAAAAAAAAATCTTCAATGATCATGTTCTCTCTCTCTCTCTCTCTTTTATTATTCTCGCCTTCCGTTGCGTCGTAACCGTTTTCGGTTATAATAGAAAGAAGAAGAGAGGAAGAGAGGAAGAAAAATTTTTACTTTTACAATTTCCAGCTTACTTTATCGAATTTATGTCGCGATAATGCCACGACAACACAACACATCGAACCAAGCGATGACATACGTACAAAATTTGAATCGTGGGTATCATCACAAATAAACAATCCATATTTTCACATGTTATCATCACCAATAGTACCAACCACAGTATCGACACAAAGGATATCGAGTCCGATTCGAAAAGAATCTGATATGCAACAACAACAAACACAACAAACACAACAATCAATGTTACAAAATCAATTAACACAAAAAACAAGAATGAGAACAAGTTTTGATCCTGAATTAGAGTTACCAAAATTACAAAAATGGTTTTTAGAAAATCAACATCCTAGTCGACAACAGGTGAGTTAGTGTTGTTTGTTGTTTGTTTGTTTGTTTGTTACAATTTTTTGTATTTTATTATTTATACCCGTTTTTTAGATACAACAATACGTAAAAGAATTAAATAATTTAGAATCGAGACGTGGAAGAAAACCGTTGGATGTTAATAATGTCGTTTATTGGTTTAAAAATGCAAGAGCGGCGCAAAAACGAGCCGAACTCCGAGGTTTTTGCGCTCCTTTATTAAACATGAACGTTAACGGTTTTCACGGTTTTCACAATTCCTTAAGGTGATATATCAATTGATTACATTTCGTTACATCGAGTTTTAAAAATTTGTTCTAATGCCACGCTCTTATTTATATAGAACTCAACCCCCGAGTTTGATATCCTCCGATCAACATTCCGTGTCGGAAGATGAAATGTCGAGATTATCAGACAACGAAGACAGCACTCGAACGATCGATATTAACGATAACGAATCGGATGTTCCCTTGTCTTTAACCACGTCTAATAATCAGAGAAATTATCATAACGATTGTTACGATAACGAAAAAAAACATTCGTCATCCTCATCGTCTTCTGCTAAAAACGACGAAGTAAATATACACATACATATATATATTTCATCGTTCGATTTATCGATCGATATATCGATATTATTATTATGGTATCCATTTTTAGATAATGCAAGAAGATTCGTCGCAAATCGTTAAAGATGTCGGTTGTTTGAGTGATGGAAACGCCAAAGAAGAAAATAATAAAAAAATTGAATCATCCCCTAATCGAGATGTTAACAAAACAACGACGGAGAGTAAAAAAAAAGAAAATGGCGTCGATGGGAAAGAGACAAACGTTGAAAAAGATGAAGAATGTTTGAAAAAATTACCACCGACAACTCATTCTAACGAACACATTAATAATAATAATAATAATAATAATAATAATAATAATTGTAGTGATCAAACATTTTCCGACGATGATGATCCGATTGATGACGAAAGGTTTTTTTTTTTTTTTTTTTTTAATTATCGATTGATCGATACGTAATAAAAAATCGATATTTATTATTATTATTATTATTATTATTATTATTATTACAGGGCGACGATCGATTTAAGAAGCAGAAAAAATTCTATCGATGATTTACGTAGTCCTAGTCCGACGAGTGGAGTTCTAATGCCACGATTACCACCAGGTAAAATTAAAAAAAAAAAAAAAAAAATTTTATTTTCCGTTCGGTTAAATTTATTTTTTAAATTTTTAAATTTTCCCGCCAAAAAAAAAAAAAAAGGTTTTCCGCTCGTACCGAATTCAATGATGAGTCAATCGATTATGTACATGAGTCATTACATGCCTGGTTTATCACCTTTGGGACCTGGAAGAGATCAATCAATGTTGACGTTATCACAAGACGAAAGAAGGAAAAGAAACAGGACGTTTATTGATCCCGTAACGGAAGTACCACGTTTGGAACAATGGTTCGTTTACGTTAAATTATTTTTCATTTCCGGTTTTTTTCCGTTAATTACAAACGATTTTCTTTTTTTTTTTAATTTAAGGTTTTCTTTAAACACTCATCCATCTCACAATTTAATATTGAAATACACGGATGAACTTAATCGCATGCCCTACAGGCAAAAATTTCCACGTTTGGAACCTAAAAATGTACAATTTTGGTTTAAAAATCGTCGTGCCAAATGTAAAAGATTGAAAATGTCTTTATTCGAAAATCAGGGATCTCATTATCAACCAAATTAGGTATCGATACATCGATCGATCGATTCGATTTTTATCGATTTAAAATTCGATTAATTTCGATCATTTTTTTTTTTCCAGACGTAGAAAAAAATGTTTTGAAAAAAAAAAAAAAAAAAAAATCTTAGTCGTAAATTTTTAAGTGTTTTACCTGAGCTGTTACCGTTATTAAAATAGTTATTAATTAATTATTTCTTAGAGTATATAAACATGTTTCATAGATGTATCATCTCACACGTTTTTGTTTTGGTAAGTTTTAATAATAATAATAATGATAATAAATTATTACGTAATTTTATTTAATTTTTTTTTAATTTCTCCCGCGTCCGTGCCCCTTAAAATTTTTAATTATACTTTTTTCAATACACTCGTGTTTACAAATTTTTAACAAAAGCATAATTTTATTTTCTTTTCAGGTTATTAGATATATTGTTTATTGATCGATTGATGGATCGATCGATCGATCGATCGATTATTATTCGACACGCAAAAAAAAAAGTTACTTAAAGTTTTTTTTTAATTTTATTTTTATTTTTTATTATAATTTTATTGTAATCGATCTCAGGTTTTTAATTAAAAAAAAAAAAAATAATAATGATAAAAATGAATTATTATAAAATTTAATTTATTACCTTGTAAAAATCCTAAATAATTTTAAATCGAAAAAAGAAAATGGGGAGGGAGGGAGGAGGGTTGGTTGTTTTTTCTTTAACAACCCCAAGTATTAAAAAAAAAAAAACTTTCAACAACCCCGACGGGGTAAAAAGCTTCTCTCGACTCGTTCGTTCCGTTCTTGTGTTAAGAAAAGAAAAAAAAGTTTTTAATTTACTCGGGGTCGATGATAAACGTTATCACACGAATTGAAAAGAAAAAAAAAGGATCTGGGGGGAGGGGGAAAGGGGGAAGGGGGTAGAATGTTTTTTTACAAATGGACGATTATTTTTATTTCGTCTCCCTTAAAAAAAAAAAAATTTTTTCTTTTACCTTTCGATATTATTTTATTTTATCCCCGTTTTATTTTGATTCCCATTTTAAAAAAAAAAAAACTTTTCTTCTTCTCCCTTTAAAATACTTTGTATTGTTTCCCTAAACAAACGAATCATTCGAGGCCAAAACCCAACAATTAGTTTATTCCTTAAGGATAATTTTAACAATGGAATTATTCACCTTCCATGATGATCCAGGTATATCAGAAGAGATTCCGTGGGAAATTTTCAACTGTTTATATACTTTTATATATAAACCTCCCACCCCACCCCCACTCCAACCCCACATCATCCGACTTTCTCTTTCTTCCTTTCACCCTCTCCCTCCTCCCTCCTCCTTCCTCCTCCTACCCCCTCAATTTCCCTCTCCTTCGATTTAATCTCTACTTTTTACTCTCCAGTCAAAAGTAAACTTTTTTTATTTTTTTTGAAAAATTTTTATTTAGCGTGAATTTCATTCGAATAAATAATAATAATAATAATGATAAATTCGAAAAATAAATTTAAAAAATCCGAGAATTAAATAAAAAAACAAAAATGGAGGCAGAGAGAGAAAAAATATTTTTTTTAAATTTTATTTTAGGATATTAATTATTATTATTATTATTTAAATTTTTACGTGAATTAATAATGATGATAATGATGATGATGATGACGATGATGATGATAATGATGATGATGATGACGATGATGGTGATGATGGTGATGATGATGATGATGATAAAATATGACGATAATGAACTGGAAAAAATTATTTTCTGAATCACACTCACTCACACACACACGCACGTCATCATTTTTTGTTTAATTTTTTTTTTTTTATTATCAATTATTTATCGATAAGGATTCGTTAATGATAATAATAATAATAATAATAATAATAATATTAATAATAGTTTTTTTTAAAAACAAATTTGTTTAAATGACGTAAAAAAATTTTTTTTAGAAACTTTTCCGGCGTTATCCTCGCGACAAGTAAAAATATTTTTTCTAAAAAACAAAAAAATGTCTCCAGCGTCTTTAATTATTATTATTATCATCATAAAAAAATAATTCATTTATCAAATTCACTAAAGACAAAACTGAAGCTCGGGAAAAAGAAAAACTTTTTCGCTGGAGGGTTAAAAAAAAAAAATTTTTACGAAAATTTTCTCGAAAAAAAAAAAATTAACAATTTTACAATTAGATAAAAAAAAAAAGAAAATTCCATCAGTATTATCATCATCATTATCAAAAAAATTTTCCAAATAAATGATTTTATATATATATATTCATCCCCTCCATTTTTTTTTCTTTTCCCAGTCGTTATTTACTTTTTTTTTTATAAAAAACAGGTAAAAGCTCTTTTCTTTACTTACAATTTATTTTTTTAAATTTTAGGGAAAGTAAAGTCATTTGTATATAAAAAAAAGGTAAGAAAAAGGTTAGAAAAGGATTTAGAGAGTAAGAAAGAAAGAGAAAGAGAAACTATTACGTCATTTATTTCCTTTTTGGTTAAATCAGATTTTCCCGGATATAAAAAATAAAATAGTTTATTGTCAATATTAATTTTTTTTTTAAATAAATAAACTATATAAGATATATATCGATTTTTATTTTAAAACATGATGATGATGATGATGATAAGAACCCACGTGACACGATTTTCCGAATTTTTCCAGAAAGAAACAAAAAGGGGAAAAATTTAAATATTAACGTAAAATTTTTTTTCTTTTCTTAATTCTCTTCCAGGAAAATTTTAAAAAATTATTATTATTATTAGTATTATTATTAGTATTATTATTATCATTCTCTGGAAACGCATCTGGAACCAAACTAATAATAATAATAACGATAATAGTGACACGACAATTTGTTTTCGTGAGTACAAAAATTTTTTTTGTTTTTAATTCTCTTTCAGAAAAATTTTAAAAAATTACTATTATTATTATTATTATTATTATTATTATTAGTATTATCATTTTCTGGAAACGTATCTGGAACCAAACTAATGATAATAATGATAATAGTGAGACGACGATTTGTTTTCGTGAGTACAGAAAAAAATTTTTTTTTTTTTTTTTAAATAATAAAAAAGATAAAACTAAAGAATCCGATGAGAGATGAGATACAGAAAATGATGCTGTACAAGATGATGATGATGATGATGACGTAAACAAACAAACAACATCCATTTATAAAATACGAAACAAAAACGATGACGACGACGACGACGACTTTTGTGATATTATTATTATTATCGTGTCAATTCAGTTTCCTTGTTAATCTGACATTGAATATGTCATCGATCGTAGTTTATTTAATAAAATCTAGTAAAAGTCAATGATTTTAATATAAAAAAAGTGTAAATAGAAAAAGAAAGTGGAATCAGACAAACAAACAAAAAACAAAATGGAGTTTTTTTTTTTTTATTCGTTTATACAAAATCGAATGGAATTTTTCTTTTTTTCGTTTTAAAAAAATTTTTTTTTCACCTGGAATATTTTTCAATTTTTCCTGGAAGATGAAAAAAAAAGCGGGAAATATGAAATTTAAAAAAAAAAAAAAAAAAAAAAATTTCTTTTCGTTAAGACACGTTGTAAATCAAATAAGGATTACAAACGTTTGTAATCCCGTATTGTAAAAAAAAGAACAAAAATTATTATTTTAAAAAAACCATTATCGTTTATGTTATTACAATTAATTAACATCATCACCTTACGTTTCTAATCGATGTAATTAAACGTTTTCCAAATTGTAAAATGAATTTTTAACTCCGTGTTATTTATATGACGTGAAAATTCTTTTTATGTTTTTGGTATGCGAGGCAAAGAACAAAAAAAAATTTTCCGAGTTTTTTTTCGTTTTTTTTCTTCAATAATTTAAACTCTAATGCCACGTTAAATTTTTTTTTCTTTCTTTTTTACTCAAATATTATTATTATTACTGTAAATAATAATAATCGAGTATATAAAAATTAAAATTAATTCAAACAAGTGGTTTATAAAATTAAAAAATTTTTACTTAATCTCGAATTTTCAATAAATAATATTAATAATAATAATAATGATAAAACTTACTAAATGTTATTTTATTTATTAACTTTAATAACTTTTTAAAAAAAAAAAATAATAATAATAATCGTAAAAAAATATCGGAAAAGAAAAATTTTTTTTTTTTTTTTTTAAAATAAATGGAAAACTTAATCTGGATTACGATGAGTATGAGGGATATGATGAAACTGAGCAGAAGAAAACTAAGAACGAAAGTCTTAAATCGAAAAGCGGTTGAAGGATTGTCTATTGTTGGCATTAGCGAAGGAATGGGAGGAGGGGGAGTAGGGGGATGAGCGAAGGAGGGCGCGTGCAACATACGAAGAGGGTGAACCAAGTTTAGAAGATGATGAGAACGCACTTAAATCAAAATAAAATCCGGCTTAGGAATTAGTCTAAGATTAAGTGTAAATTGTTCTTCTTCTTCATCTTCATCTTATTCGACATTTTGGAAAGAATCGATGACGGAAACGGAAACGGAAACGGAAAAAAAAGAGAGAGAGTGTGGGAAATATATAGAGCAAGTCGTTTGTTAAGGTTTTTATTTAAAACAAACGTTAAAAATTTAAATAAAATATAACAAAAAAGTTACGGAAAAACGTACGAAAAATGAAACAAGAGAGAGAGAGAGAGAGTTTCTCCTCTCGTTAAGATTTTCATTTAAAAAATAATAAAGAGAAATAAGATAGGAAAGAAGGGATAAAAATGAGTAAGAAAAAGGGAGAAAGAGAGAGAGGTGTAGGTTATAAAAAGGAAGTTTTTGCGGATAGGAGACAGAGAGAGAGAGAGAGAGTGAGTGAGAGGAAGGGAGAGAGAGATAGGGGTAAAATGTTAATAAGATTCATAACGGGGTTGTAAATCATCGCAAGACTCCTTACTGAACCAGATAAGCCGAGACTGTTTCATAAATTGTGATCTTTCGTGGTAAAAGAAAATAAGAGACTACAATGCTGAGAAAGCACATCCGCAACAGTTCGGTTATTTTCGATTGTTTAATTTTTAAAAAAAATTTTCTTCTTTCTTTCTATTCCCACGATTTTTTTTTCCTTTTCCTATCCTCACCCCCCCCACACGCACACTTTAGTTATCGAATCAAAATTTCTATTAGTTTTTTTTATATATTTTTTTATTAATTAAATTAAATTTTAAGATGTACTTTTTTTTGTAAAAGTGTGTGTGAGAGAGAGAGAGAGAGAGAGAGAGAGAGAGAGAGAGAGAGTGAGAGAGTGAGAGAGAAAAGAAAGAGAAAATCGAATCGAATCGTTAAAAAAAATTTTTTTTTTATTTTAAAATATGAATAAACGTAACTTTTATTTATTAAAGGACAAACGAGTATCAGAGAGGAAAGAGGGGGAAAATAGGCGCTGCCAACTATTAAAAAGGAAAAAAAATTTTACCCGCCAAAATTTAAAAAAAAAAAAAACGTTTTTTTTAAACGGCAAATCGAAAATGTTTGAACTTAAATGTATATAATTATATAAATCTAATAAAATGTACATGTAACACTCAGTCTTCTTAGATTTTGATTTATTTATCTTAATAATTTTATACTTATCCATTATTTTATACAAAAATCACACTTTAGCTTTGAGACGACGGCGGCGGCGGCGGCGGTCCCCCACAGCATCCCTAAGACACACTTTCTAAAACGTTTTTTTCTCTCTCTCTCTTTTCGATACACATACAACAATTTTCTTTCTTTTTCTTATTTTCTATCCGTAGTCTGTGTTAGCGTGTGTGTGTTTTTCTTCGCCTTCGCCGTCGTCGTGAGATTCTCATACCTTTTTTCTTTTTCATCTCATTCTCTCTCTCTCTCTCTCTCTCTCTCTATTCTTCTCGTTATTGTTGCTCATTTTTTATTATTTCTATCCCCATAAAAATAAATTATATTTTATTTAAGATAAATATTTTACTTTTTAAAATAAATTATTATTGTGTTTTAAGGTTGTTCTCTCTCATTCTCTCTCTCTCTCTCTCACTCTCTCACTCTTTCTTCTCCGTTTTCGTTCAGATTTATGGTTTCAGGTAGATTTAGGTAGTTTTATATAAAAAAAAAAAAGGAAAAATAACATTACGAAAACGGTTGTGACGATGGTTGCGGTTGATGATGGTAGGGGTGGGAATGAGAGTGGGGGGCGATGGCGGCATTTGGCAATGCATCTTAAATATTTCTTTCATAAAAAAAATAAACTAAAATTATTATTATTATTATTATTATTATTATTATTTAAAATTTAAAATTTTCAATTTGAAATTTTTTTACAGGTGGAAAAACATGATCCGTTTTTATCATTATTATTTTGATAAGTTTCGGGTAGGATTAAATTTTTTTTGCTGAAAAAGATTTTTTTTTTGTTCGTTTCTTTTCCGGGCTCCTGCTACTACCACCACCGCCACCGGCACCGCCTCCACCTCCACTACGACTAATAGAAACGGTCAGCAATTTAAATAAGAAAACATGTAAAACCAATCGAAAGTGTATTATAAGTAAATTTTCAATTTAATTCATTTTTTTTTTTTTTTTTTTTTTTTTTTTTATCTAAAGCTAAAAAGGGTTTTTTCATGAAATCGTACTGGAATACTTTTTTTTCGTTTTACCTTTTTCTTTTACCATTTTTAAAAATTTCCCTTTCTCGTCTTCATTTAATAAAAAAAAAAATTCAAAATTCGACTCCCACACCGTCCCTCTCGCACTGTCCCTCTCTCACCGTCCGTCTCCCACCGTCCGTCTCCCACCGACCGTTTCTCACCGTCCGTCTCTCACCGTCCGTCTCTCACCGTCCGTCTCTCACCGTCCGTCTCCCACCGTCCCTCTTTCACTGTCTCCTATCGTCCCTCTTACACCGACCTTTTCTCACCGTCCGTCTCTCACCGTCCGTCTCTCACCGTCCGTCTCTCACCGTCCGTCTCTCACCGTCCGTCTCTCACCGTCCGTCTCCCATCGTCCGTCTCCCACCGTCCGTCTGTCACCGTCCGTCTCCCACCGTTCGTTTCTCACCGTTCGTCTCTCACCGTCCGTTTCTCACCGTCCGTCTCCCACCGTCCGTCTCTCACCGTCCGTCTCTCACCGTGCCTCTCCCACCGACTGTTTCTCACCGACCGTTTCTCATCGTCCGTCTCTCACCGTTCGTCTCTCACCGTCCGTCTCTCACCGTCCGTTTCTCACCGTCCCTCTCTGACTGTCTCCTATCGTCCCTCTCTCACCGACCGTTTCTCACCGTCCGTCTCCCACCATCCGTCTGTCACCGTCCCTCTCTGACTGTCTCTCACCGTGCCTCTCCCACCGTCCCTCTCTCACCGACCGTTTCTCACCGTCCGTCTCCCACCGTTCGTTTCTCACCGTTCGTCTCTCACCGTGCCTCTCCCACCGTCCGTCTCTCACCGTCCGTTTCTCACCGTCCGTCTCTCACCGTCCCTCTTTCACTGTCTCCTATCGTCCCTCTCTCACCGTTCGTCTCTCACCGTCCGTCTGTCACCGTCCCTCTCTGACTGTCTCCCACCGTCCCTCTCTCACCGACCGTTTCTCACCGTTCGTCTCTCACCGTGCCTCTCCCACCGTCCGTCTCTCACCGTCCGTTTCTCACCGTCCGTCTCTCACCGTCCCTCTTTCACTGTCTCCTATCGTCCCTCTCTCACCGTCCGTTTCTCACCGTCCGTCTCTCACCGTCCCTCTTTCACTGTCTCCCATCGTCCCTCTCTCACCGACCGTTTCTCACCGTCCGTCTCCCACCGTCCGTCTCTCACCGTCCGTTTCTCACCGTCCGTCGCCCACCGTCCCTCTTACACCGACCGTTTCTCACCGTCCGTCTCTCACCGTGCCTCTCCCACCGTCCGTCTCTCACCGTCCGTTTCTCACCGTCCGTCTCTCACCGTCCCTCTTTCACTGTCTCCTATCGTCCCTCTCTCACCGTTCGTCTCTCACCGTCCGTCTGTCACCGTCCCTCTCTGACTGTCTCCCACCGTCCCTCTCTCACCGACCGTTTCTCACCGTCCGTCTCCCACCGTCCGTCTCTCACCGTCCGTCTCTCACCGTGCCTCTCCCACCGTCCGTCTCTCACCGTCCGTTTCTCACCGTCCGTCTCTCACCGTCCCTCTTTCACTGTCTCCTATCGTCCCTCTCTCACCGTTCGTCTCTCACCGTCCGTCTGTCACCGTCCCTCTCTGACTGTCTCCCACCGTCCCTCTCTCACCGACCGTTTCTCACCGTCCGTCTCCCACCGTTCGTTTCTCACCGTTCGTCTCTCACCGTCCCTCTTTCACTGTCTCCCATCGTCTCTCTCTCACCGTGCCTCTCCCACCGTCCGTCTCCCACCGTTCGTTTCTCACCGTCCGTCTCTCACCGTCCGTTTCTCACCGTCCGTCTCTCACCGTCCCTCTTTCACTGTCTCCCATCGTCCCTCTCTCACCGTCCGTCTCTCACCGTTCGTTTCTCACCGTCCGTCTCTCACCGTCCGTTTCTCACCGTCCGTCTCTCACCGTCCCTCTTTCACTGTCTCCCATCGTCCCTCTCTCACCGACCGTTTCTCACCGTCCGTTTCTCACCGTCCGTCTCTCACCGTCCCTCTTTCACTGTCTCCCATCGTCCCTCTCTCACCGACCGTTTCTCACCGTCCGTCTCCCACCGTCCGTCTCTCACCGTCCGTTTCTCACCGTCCGTCTCTCACCGTCCGTTTCTCACCGTCCGTCTCTCACCGTCCCTCTTTCACTGTCTCCCATCGTCCCTCTCTCACCGACCGTTTCTCACCGTCCGTCTCCCACCGTCCGTCTCTCACCGTCCCTCTTTCACTGTCTCCTATCGTCCCTCTTACACCGACCGTTTCACACCGTCCGTCTCCTATCGTCCCTCTTACACCGACCGTTTCTCACCGTCCGTCTCCCACCGTCCGTCTCTAACCGTCCCCTTCTCACCGTCCGTCTCTCACCGTCTCTCTTTCACTGTCTCTCACCGTCCGTCTCCCACCGTCCGTCTCTCACCGTCCGTTTCTCACCGTCCCTTTTTCACTGTCTCCCACCGACCGTTTCTCACCGTCCGTCTCCCACCGTTCGTTTCTCACCGTTCGTCTCTCACCGTCCGTTTCTCAGCGTCCGTCTCTCACCGTCCCTCTTTCACTGTCTCCCATCGTCTCTCTCTCACCGTGCCTCTCCCACCGTCCGTCTCCCACCGTTCGTTTCTCACCGTCCGTTTCTCACCGTCCGTCGCCCACCGTCCCTCTTACACCGACCGTTTCTCACCGTCCGTCTCCTATCGTCCCTCTTACACCGACCGTTTCTCACCGTCCGTCTCCCACCGTTCGTTTCTCACCGTTCGTCTCCCACCGTCCGACTCCCACCGTCCGTCTCTCACCGTCCGTTTCTCACCGTTCGTCTCTCACCGTCCCTCTTTCACTGTCTCCCACCGTCCGTCTCTCACCGTCCGTCTCTCACCGTGCCTCTCCCACCGTCCGTCTCTCACCGTCCGTTTCTCACCGTCCGTCTCTCACCGTCCCTCTTTCACTGTCTCCTATCGTCCCTCTCTCACCGTTCGTCTCTCACCGTCCGTCTGTCACCGTCCCTCTCTGACTGTCTCCCACCGTCCCTCTCTCACCGACCGTTTCTCACCGTCCGTCTCCCACCGTTCGTTTCTCACCGTTCGTCTCTCACCGTCCCTCTTTCACTGTCTCCCATCGTCTCTCTCTCACCGTGCCTCTCCCACCGTCCGTCTCCCACCGTTCGTTTCTCACCGTCCGTCTCTCACCGTCCGTTTCTCACCGTCCGTCTCTCACCGTCCCTCTTTCACTGTCTCCCATCGTCCCTCTCTCACCGTCCGTCTCTCACCGTCCGTTTCTCACCGTCCGTCTCTCACCGTCCCTCTTTCACTGTCTCCCATCGTCTCTCTCTCACCGTGCCTCTCCCACCGTCCGTCTCCCACCGTTCGTTTCTCACCGTCCGTCTCTCACCGTCCGTTTCTCACCGTCCGTCTCTCACCGTCCCTCTTTCACTGTCTCCCATCGTCCCTCTCTCACCGACCGTTTCTCACCGTCCGTCTCCCACCGTCCGTCTCTCACCGTCCGTTTCTCACCGTCCGTCGCCCACCGTCCCTCTTACACCGACCGTTTCTCACCGTCCGTCTCCCACCGTTCGTTTCTCACCGTTCGTCTCCCACCGTCCGACTCCCACCGTCCGTCTCTCACCGTCCGTTTCTCACCGTTCGTCTCTCACCGTCCCTCTTTCACTGTCTCCCACCGTCCGTCTCTCACCGTCCGTCTCTCACCGTGCCTCTCCCACCGTCCGTCTCTCACCGTCCGTTTCTCACCGTCCGTCTCTCACCGTCCCTCTTTCACTGTCTCCTATCGTCCCTCTCTCACCGTTCGTCTCTCACCGTCCGTCTGTCACCGTCCCTCTCTGACTGTCTCCCACCGTCCCTCTCTCACCGACCGTTTCTCACCGTCCGTCTCCCACCGTTCGTTTCTCACCGTTCGTCTCTCACCGTCCCTCTTTCACTGTCTCCCATCGTCTCTCTCTCACCGTGCCTCTCCCACCGTCCGTCTCCCACCGTTCGTTTCTCACCGTCCGTCTCTCACCGTCCGTTTCTCACCGTCCGTCTCTCACCGTCCCTCTTTCACTGTCTCCCATCGTCCCTCTCTCACCGTCCGTCTCTCACCGTCCGTTTCTCACCGTCCGTCTCTCACCGTCCCTCTTTCACTGTCTCCCACCGTCCCTCTCTCTTTGTCTCTGACCGTCTGTCTCTCCCGGGAATCAGTGTATCCGCCGGGGAACAGGGTATTTAGGGATTTATTCCCGGTTCGTGGCGGTTGAGAACCGTTTTTTTCGATCGCAGACGAAGAGTCACACCTATACCTTGCCAACCTTCTGGGAGAAAAAAGTGTGGGGCTCGGCACTTTTCTTTCAGGGTTCATCTTTCTGCTCCGGGAAATCGTGGATGCGAGTGGAAGTACGACGGGGAAATCTGGTTGCTTGGGATTGACGGGACCATCTTCTTGCGGGGATCGACTCGTCTCCGGAAACTCGTCATCCTCGGGAGTGGTTCGCATGTTTAAGGACGGTACGTGCGATTCATTACAACGGCAGAAAGTAGAAGGAAACAAAGATAATGATCCGGACGATGACGTCGGAATGCGCTCCGGTCGGATTCTCGCACTTCGGAGTGCAAGAGTCATTCGGACGGGGCTGGGGCGAAACGCGGACGGACTGCGGGGGATGTTTCGTCGGGTCCGATACT
>NW_002987838.1:313025-314393 GCF_000006295.1 Pediculus humanus corporis | reverse complement strand
TCTCACCGTCCGTCTCTCACCGTCTCTCTTTCACTGTCTCCCATCGTCTCTCTCTCACCGTGCCTCTCCCACCGTCCGTCTCCCACCGTTCGTTTCTCACCGTCCGTCTCTCACCGTCCGTTTCTCACCGTCCGTCTCTCACCGTCCCTCTTTCACTGTCTCCCATCGTCCCTCTCTCACCGTCCGTCTCTCACCGTCCGTTTCTCACCGTCCGTCTCTCACCGTCCCTCTTTCACTGTCTCCCATCGTCTCTCTCTCACCGTGCCTCTCCCACCGTCCGTCTCCCACCGTTCGTTTCTCACCGTCCGTCTCTCACCGTCCGTTTCTCACCGTCCGTCTCTCACCGTCCCTCTTTCACTGTCTCCCATCGTCCCTCTCTCACCGACCGTTTCTCACCGTCCGTCTCCCACCGTCCGTCTCTCACCGTCCGTTTCTCACCGTCCGTCGCCCACCGTCCCTCTTACACCGACCGTTTCTCACCGTCCGTCTCCCACCGTTCGTTTCTCACCGTTCGTCTCCCACCGTCCGACTCCCACCGTCCGTCTCTCACCGTCCGTTTCTCACCGTTCGTCTCTCACCGTCCCTCTTTCACTGTCTCCCACCGTCCGTCTCTCACCGTCCGTCTCTCACCGTGCCTCTCCCACCGTCCGTCTCTCACCGTCCGTTTCTCACCGTCCGTCTCTCACCGTCCCTCTTTCACTGTCTCCTATCGTCCCTCTCTCACCGTTCGTCTCTCACCGTCCGTCTGTCACCGT
Source organism: Pediculus humanus corporis (assembly GCF_000006295.1). Classification (NCBI taxonomy): domain Eukaryota; kingdom Metazoa; phylum Arthropoda; class Insecta; order Psocodea; family Pediculidae; genus Pediculus; species Pediculus humanus. The sequence continues at coordinate 313,638 of NW_002987838.1, read as the reverse complement.
CCCTCTCTGACTGTCTCCCACCGTCCCTCTCTCACCGACCGTTTCTCACCGTCCGTCTCCCACCGTTCGTTTCTCACCGTTCGTCTCTCACCGTCCCTCTTTCACTGTCTCCCATCGTCTCTCTCTCACCGTGCCTCTCCCACCGTCCGTCTCCCACCGTTCGTTTCTCACCGTCCGTCTCTCACCGTCCGTTTCTCACCGTCCGTCTCTCACCGTCCCTCTTTCACTGTCTCCCATCGTCCCTCTCTCACCGTCCGTCTCTCACCGTTCGTTTCTCACCGTCCGTCTCTCACCGTCCGTTTCTCACCGTCCGTCTCTCACCGTCCCTCTTTCACTGTCTCCCATCGTCCCTCTCTCACCGACCGTTTCTCACCGTCCGTTTCTCACCGTCCGTCTCTCACCGTCCCTCTTTCACTGTCTCCCATCGTCCCTCTCTCACCGACCGTTTCTCACCGTCCGTCTCCCACCGTCCGTCTCTCACCGTCCGTTTCTCACCGTCCGTCTCTCACCGTCCGTTTCTCACCGTCCGTCTCTCACCGTCCCTCTTTCACTGTCTCCCATCGTCCCTCTCTCACCGACCGTTTCTCACCGTCCGTCTCCCACCGTCCTCTCT